>NW_013665837.1:408765-415166 GCF_000517525.1 Limulus polyphemus | reverse complement strand
CAAGGTTAAGTTTTTGCTATTTAGTCAGTATGGTTTTTATGTACTGGAGAAGGTAAACATTGAACCCATATAACGAATGAAGGTCAAGCAACTCAGACCTCGTCAAAATATGCTGATAAGGGAAGAATACTTTGTGAAAGTATCAATAAGTGAGCTTTGCAGTGGCGAGTTCCAACAAATTAGGCCCAGAAGCATGCCTTCAGATACAAGTCTAAAACTCTGTGATCAAATAGGGCTATTCTGAAAACAGAATAAAGCAACTTAATGGCTCCAAATTTCATGTTTTGAAAAAGTGCACACGATTCTCTCTTTCAGCTGTTAGTAAATAGGTAATAATTACATATATGTGTAGAGGTTTATATTACATCGGTTTTGAATATGCAAATCAGCAAGTCACGTGACCACTACATTCAATATAAATTCGCGGTGAATGGACATGAATCAGAACTACATTTTGACATTGCTGACATTTCGAGCGTAGAGAGTGCGATGCCATGGAAAAATGATCGTTATTGGGAACGGTATGTAACAGCCCTTTCAGATGCAAAATATTAATACACTCAGGTCATTAAGATGTGTTCAGATCACAGATTTAGAATTTCAAAGATGGGAATATCCATTATACTTAATGAAATTGAAAAAAGGAATATGGATCAATTTAGAGAACCAAAACATCCAGAAACAGATCTGCAACAAGTTGTATATCCAGTCGTCGCAAATAAAGCGCGGTGTCTTGTAACAGGTGAGAACCTACGAACACAAAGGTCCGTAATAAATGCTGTTCACAACATAATCAAGAAGAATCTCCGTTTGGAAAAGTGACACAATTCACGTGTACATCAGTTGTTTCAACGACATATCCGTTTACTCACGCATACCTTAGGCAACTGGAGAGTGAAATGGGTATTCATACTATCCATACGAAGGCATACTAATCAAGTCGTATTAACCAGTGCTATTGAATTTTTTTTTGCGATTGGGCACTGTGAAACTGTCATCCTCCTATACTAAAATGGCTCATGAAAAGCTTGCAGGGACGACTGATCTGTATAAATATCAGTGGTAGCGATAAGGGGTCTATTTTGGAGCTGACAGGCTTACGGAAGAACCTTTTAGCAATAGAACTACATTGCAGAGTTATTGTCAAGTATCACAGTCGTTAGATAGAGCATGACCGGATGTGGTGATATAGATTTCAACAAATTGGTGAGGCTCCAAAGTCGTTTTAGTATAACGTACTTAACCACTGTATAGTGGTGTTTTATTAAGGTTGTAGCTTACCAGGTGTTGTTGTTGTTATTAACTTATACCATATTCCATTCTATCGTCCTCCACTGATTATATTATTAAAGAAACAACGTACATTCTTTCGGAATCTTGAAGTCCATTTGAATCCTATTCTACAGCCTTTGTTTCATCTACTTAACATGTCCCCCTTTAATTTTCACGAGCCTATTTATGTTTAAGTTCAGTTATAACAACAAGTTATCATTAGATTATGCACTGAATATATGAAGACGCTAGGGAAGCCTAACATTTGAGCTGTTTTTGTTTCTGTTGAAGACATAGCTGACGTTTAAAACTTGAAGTGTTGTATTCTCATTTTGAAAACCAAGGTTTTTTTAAAAGTAAAAAAGTCATTCGTCTGAATTTTACCTTGATATATGACAAATAGATAAAAGTTTTCAAATTTACCTTTAAGAGTATATAACTAAAGATCGATCGCTTAAAACTTTTACTCAGTGGGCAAATGTGCGATAAGCAACACGATGACAAGTAAAACGGGTGATTTTTCAGGTAACTACAGTGATATACTAATTTTCTTTTCTTGTTAGAGTAATTATTACCATCCTATGAACGTTTAATTTCACCAGTTGTAACACTCAATGATATACCTGGGCTGATGAGATCTGATATTGTAACAAATTACTATCCTTATATGGTTATAGAATAGACATGATACATGCTGAAGTTTTTTCATATTATGAATATGATGAGGTCTACTGTTTTGGTTTATTTAATTCTCATTTTAATGTATTATATAACAGAAAAGAAAACTGCGTAAGCCTTAAAAATTGCACAAATGAGTCAATGAGCTGTAATTACATGAGATCTTACTAATATACAAAACGTTTCTGTTATCGTTCACGATTTCTACATAATTTTGGTTTTGATGATGTTTCACGATCTTGTGTAATGACATTTATAATTTCCAATTACTGTAGCGCTATAATTAAAGAAAATAACCAAGGGAGGAAAATTAGCGTTGTAACGCCGGTACTGATTAATTTAGCTAACCGATAGAAAACCAAAGTTGTTTTTCTGCAATTTATCGTTGCAAACTATTGTATAACTCTTCCTACAAAACGAACTCGGAAAGTGAAGTCAAGAGTTCTACCGCCGACACTGATTAGCTTAGCTAACCGACAGAAAACCGAAGTTTCACGTTTTCACAATGCGTTACTACAATTACAAGATTTCATTCTATTCTTCTAATGAAATCATAACATGGAAACAATTACATAACATGAACAGAGTACATGAACCGATAACTCCTTTTTTTTCTGACATTTAGATAGAAAAAAGGACAAGAAAAGGAAAAGTGTTCGAGCCTTCAAGTGTGAACAACTTTACACCTTAGATTTCTGATCATGACATACAAATGGTGGTTTTAAATCGTTTCCACGAGATGTCTCTTACCTTAGAATAGACTTCACTGTTAGCGCTTTCCCCTGTGTATGAGACAGGCTAATCTTCTGTGCACCCTGTAAATAACCAGACGTAACTTTAAGTTTTTATATTAACATAAAACTTTGTTGACAGAAAGAGTCATACTTGATAATTACTTAATAAATGGTTTCTGACAAAATGTCCCTAATTTAAATGAAGTTAGTATAGGCTGTATATGTTGTAGCATGCACGAACCACTTTATAGTATGTGATGCCAAGAGTCATTTTTCACAAATGAGGCTCCTGTCAAAAAGGATTTAGTTTCATCATTGTTTATACTACCACCATCGCTTTGGAAATTATTTCGGCTTTTCGGGATTTACCATAAACGTGCCCTGACTGCCGCAACAGTGAAATAACCAATAATAAATAAAGTAGTTAACATAAAATATTACATGATATTTTGAGAATTTTGCGCAAGTTGAACATTTCTTGATACACATTTAACGCTAACTGCTGTATTAGTGTCTTACAGCAACTTGCTTTGATCACCTACATCCGGTGCACATCTTCACCCTTATCCATGTTGTGTACATATATAGTTAGATCTATTATAAACCTGTTACTAACTTTTGTATTTGATAAAGAACAATAATATAAAAACCCAATAAGACCTAACTTTTGTCGGCAAAGTTTGTCGTGAAGAATGTCGAAATTTTTTTAATTGCGAGAGCGTTTGTTATTTTGATCGCGATTCCAAGTTTTTGAACAAAGAATAATATATATACTTTTAACGTTGAAATGACAAAGGCTTAGCCTCTTAAAAATTAATGGTTCATGTGTTTGAAATACCGAATTTGAAGTTTCTGTTAAGTCTTTCGATGACTATTCTGTTAACACGATTTGTGATAATGATGAAATAAAAAAACATGGCTTCTGTGACTGCATCACTAGTACAAACAATGACGTTCCTCCACGGCTCAGCAGTAAGCTTGAGGGCTTATATCGTTTAGATTTTGGGTTTGACTCCTCTGGCTGATACAACACAGATTGTGAAATTTTGCGAACACGTAAACAGACAATGTCGTTCAAGAGGCGATATCATTTTTAGTATAAAAGGTTTGGGTTTTGTTTTAGTGAAGCTACACAATGTTCACCGCGGGGAATCGTATCCGAGACTTTGGCATTGTAAGTCCGTAACCTTACAGCTGATGCACTGGAAACTTATAAAGTATAATATTTTAAAAACTTTGTCTTCATTTGTGTTCATCTCTAATTTGATGTTTTGGTATTACTAATGCATTGAAGACAATTTTAGGAGCATTTACAGGAGTTCAGCGAATTTAAGAATCTTTAAATATTTTCTGACCAGAGTTGTGTCAGCGTCTTTCTTAGATCCTTGTTATCTTTTCTTTATCTTAAGACAAATTCAGGTTAAGCAAAGAACAAAACGCTCTGAAATAAATATAGCATTTCATAAAAATCACTTAAGATATATACGACCTATTACATGCCGAAAGGTAAATGCTCCGAAGAACAATATATATTTTACACTCATAAACATTCAAAAATCATAACAAACATCTTATCGCTGAGAACTGAAAGACAACAATAACCAAAAAAAGTATGTTTAGTTGCTTTTTAGAGAAAAGCCACATTGGGCTCTCTGCTGTGTACACCACAGGGAATCGAACTCCGGATTTTTCTATTGTAAGTCCGTAAACTTACCACTGACCCACCGGGGATGAAAAACAAACAGTAAAAAAACAACACAATATAAGGGCTTATAACACTAACATTCGAGATTCAGTGTCTACGTAGGATACAGCGCAGATAGTCCATTGTACACTGACCAAACGAACGATTTAACGCAGATCCACAGTCTGGCACTCTAACCACTGTCAAAGATGACAACAAAGTAATATTTCAACAAATTATTAAACGCAACAAACGTACACATTTAAAATCCATTATCATGCACAGCGCAGTGAAAATGTCTAACACAATAGATATAAACCCTTAAATTAAGAGTGCAATTTTAACTCACCGACTTTCGCCACAAGATGGCTCTGTATTGTTGAACCCCTTGAGTATTAGAATCGGTAAGAACCACGGATAGAAAGAAAGGGATCTTCTCGCCATCTACTCCTGCATAGTTTTGATGAACTACGTACAAATAAAAACATGAACACACAGGCCCATATATATTGTTTATAAGTGGTTAAAGTTTTAGGTTTAACAAAATAATTCGTAGTGACTATCTAACCTGTAAATGAGACTAATAATGTAACTAACCAGTGTTACACAAGTATTAAAATGAAGAGGAAGATGGCGGTGAGAAGTATCTTTTTTTTTTTTTTACATTACAACCTCCAAGTTTTGGGACTGATATTATATTATAATTGAGATTTTCTTTCTAAAATAAAATTATTGTGTACATTTCACGCTCTCTACCTGTATAATATTGAAAATAAGGCTTTAACTAAGTATTTAATAAGATTTGTTTGAAAACTCTCAATTCATATAATAATTTCTATAAAAATAAGAATAGAGGGAAAATAAGTTAGTAAAACAGACAAAGTTTATATTAACAAGATGTAAACTTAGGGTTCAATTATTTTTGTACTATGTGTAAGATGTGAATCGGTTAATATCATTAGTAACCCTATTTTTGTTCATACTCGTGTCGTAATCAGTTGAGACTTAGTATTTATGACCAAAAATGAATTAATACATTTTGGGAAGGCCAACTGAAGACAGAACGTTATTTTAATCATCTAAACGTTACACAAAAGGTGCAGGGAATGACTCACCTTGAACTAGTTATCATTAACAGGTTAAAACTCGTGTTATTATTTTAAACGAGACGTAAGACTAAGTTAACTTTTACATGACTGTTGATAAAGTCACCGGGTTTAATGTAGACAGAATATGATGTTTAACCTGTTAATGATAAATAGTTCAAGGTGAGTCATTCCCTGCAACTTTTATATAACGTTTAGATGATTAAAATAATGTTCTGTCTTCAGGTTGTCACCGGGTGTAATGTCGACGGCCTTTCCGTGGAGTCAGAAGTCTGGGTTCGATCATGGATTTTCTCGTTAGTCCATTCATCTGGACTCTCACACCATTTGGACTTGAATCAACTACCTATCTAACGTCTGTGCTTGATTAACTAGCAGTTAGTTGGATGGCTTAATTTTTCTCTTGTGTAGTTCATATTCCATTATTATGGCATTATTAAATGTTATTGTATGGTCGTATTTTCTAATATTATGGACTACTACAGGCAGATTGGAGTTACAAAGTCTTGTATATCTATTATTTTCCCGAATCCTGACTATCTAAGTATTTTTTTTTCCTCTCCAGTGTATTGGAGTCAACTTACACAAAGGATGGGATAAAGTTTTTTTTTTTTTTCTCCAGTGAGTTTTTATTTGGTTTGATGTACAATAACTGTTATCGTATTGTGTTGCGGTCTCTGAAGAATAATTTGATTTTATGTTGTTTGCATTTCCTTCGTATGTTTTCAGAGATACCTTTTACACAAAGAAACATAACTGTATGTCTATGATTTTCTTCTTGCTTTTTCTTGTGTTTATTTTTTTCATCAAAGTATTGACATAGCATTGTCAAGGAATGCTATGTGATACGTTTTTCTTAATTTTTTTACACCACATTCTTCACAAGAAATTTGTTACCAATCTTTATTTTTCTGGGATGTTTGTTTT
>NW_013665837.1:386392-408031 GCF_000517525.1 Limulus polyphemus | reverse complement strand
CAATTGAACTTGTTGTTTATTCCTTGAGGTTTGTTTTGTTTGTGTGAAGCTAAGCACAAAGCTACACAATGGGCTATCTGTGCTCTGCCTACCACGGGTATATATCGAAACCCGGTTTCTAGCGTTGTAAGTCCGCAGACATACCGCTGTGCCACTGGGGGGCGATAGAAAAGCATATTCAAACAATAGGAGTGTTTGTTCTTTTTTCGTACAACCAGGGAACTTTAACATTCTTTAATATGAAATCGCTTTGCGATGAGCAATTGAACTTGTTGTTTATTCCTTGAGGTTTGTTTTGTTTGTGTGAAGCTAAGCACAAAGCTACACAATGGGCTATCTGTGCTCTGCCTACCACGGGTATATATCGAAACCCGGTTTCTAGCGTTTTAAGTCCGCAGACATACCGCTGTGCCACTGGGGGACCTTTGAGGTTTGGAGGAAAATAAATGGTAGGAAGAGGAAGAAGGGTTTGCACGAAGGTTTGTTTTTCAGTTTTAATAATAAACCGAGAAATAAATAATGTTATCTGTAATGGAAGCACCTTTATTCAGTGACAAAATGTTTCGTAAAAAGTAGCCGATGTCCTAAAAGTAATGTAATTGAAATTTCAAAAATATTCTTCCGGAACACTGATATATCTTTGCTTGAAAGAACCTAATGTATGATGTAAACTTTTAAAATTGTAAATTACAGTAGGGAAATTTGTTAAACTCACCAGTTTAATAAATAAGAAAGGATGCTGTCCCCCGTTGGCTCAGTAGGAAATCTGAGATTTTATAACACTAAATATCGGGTTTCGATACCCGTAGTAGGCAGAGTAGAGATAGTCCATTGTGCAGATTTGTGCTCAACGACAAACAAACAAACAAAAATATTTTTAGCTTATTAAAAATATTATTTCGTTACTTCATTTATTCATTATTAAGCTTGTGTAAAGTAACTTGTTGTAACGATTTACCAAACATCTTTACTTATCATACCAAAATGTAATGAAGTCGTAATGACTAGATTTTATAAATTATTTTGATAATTTAATCTGCTTTTGTTTCTCATTTTTTGTGGCATTGGAAATTTTAAGTTCAACAATGTAGGCAAACCTTTGTTAACTCATAATGTTGTAATAACTGTGGAATGGATTTTTATTGCCTTCGTGTCTATGTAAAAATAGTGTAGTGCTATATTGTTTAGATATACATTTTACTATTCCAACTTCAAACTTATTGAAGACTAAAATATGTTCATAGTAACACTTTCTACTTGCAATAAGCACAATATGAAGGAGGCACTTGAGTTTCGTCTAAAGAACATTAAAATATATAAAATTATATATTAAAAATTTTAAACGGCTAAAAAGGAAACTAATCACGTGACCGTATTAACAACAAATCAAAGATACCAGGAACAATCTGGAATGACGAAATAATCGAGCAAATCAATTAGAACTATAAAAAAAGAGTATAAATACAGAAACGTAAATTACATTAACACTAAAGTTGGTCTCTTGAATAAAGGCTTCTATAGTTAGTGTGATATGGATTAATAACTTATGCCTCTGTCTATATATAGGCTTCTATAATTAGTTTAAGTTATACTCAGTTCTTACACCACGTTCTCAAGACTTCTATATAATAATTACGGTTAGTTCCTATCACCACTGTCTATAGGCATAGGCACGTGCAGTTAGAATAAGATACATTCAGCTCTTACTGCTGCCAAAACCATTGTTTTTGTACAAAACATCTTCGAAATCACTTTATAAAGACATGTTTTAAACATTTCACACAAATCGTTTTATATTCTTGAAGTGTGAATGTTTTTAAAGACTCATAACGTAGGTAAATTAATACGTAGGATTTTCTCTATGTTAAAATACTTTTATTTTATTTGAGAGCTTTCGGCTCTCTTACCTGAGCCTTCGTCGGGCAACAGCGTGTAGCAATTAAATGTTATGGCACTCGTATGAAACTAGAAATGCTGAATAAATGTAATGAAATGTAGAAGTACAAATAGTAACAAACCAAAATATGATCAAAGTACAACAACGTTTATAACCTTTCAAGTATTTTATTTTACAAAAGATAACACAATTGTTTCCTGATGAAGGCTCCGGTAAGAGGGCACGAAAGCTCTCAAATAAGATAAAAGTATTTTAACGTAGAGAAAAGTCCGTGTATAACTCTATATGGAGTAAAATATTAAACTCTAAACTGAATGGTTAATTTGTGCGTGTTAAATTTCTTTATATGTGCTAGTTTACCAATCTCCTGTACACAAAGTTTTCTGGATCGATAACTCATTTATATTATTATGACTAAATCGATGTCATTGAAACAAAAGTTGTTTATTTTTTGGCTGAAAAACCTGGCACGTCGTGCTATATTTTTGTATTATATCAATATGACATATGATTAAATCATTTAACAATAAAATTTATCTTTTGGCATGTAAAACCATTATCCACATGAAACACTCGAAAGGTTATAAACGTTGTTGTACTTTGATCAAACTTTGTTTTTTTTACCATTTGTGCTTCTACATTTAATTACATTTATTCAACATTTCTAGTTCCATACAAGTATCATAATATTTAATGGATTACTTCAACTTTGTCTATGCTAGTTTTTCATGAAAGGAAATCACGTATTCTAAACACTGAAACCTGGCAACTTATTAAACATCCAGCAAGTAGGTTAGTTAATTTATATTTAAATGTGCACTAATAGTTGTGCTAAATACATTATGGAGCTAGACATAAATTAATAAATTCCTTCTTTTAGAAAACGGATAGGCTTGATCCTACGGTGGCTCAGCGATAAGTTACAATGCTTGTAATGCTCAAATTTGAGTTCGATCTCTATACTGAGCACAGCACATATAGCCCAAATGCAGCTTTGTGCTTTAAAGCAAACGAATGTATCTAGGAACAAAGTGTGTCGTGTGACCAAATGTTGTAAAAAACTATAAACAATTACTGTTTTATTTTTGTCCAGGTATTACATAATAAAATTTGGTAATTTATAATAAAGATTTGTGTGACTACATTAATAAGTTTCAGGGACAAGGATATTGACAATGACAAAAAACGAGAGACATTAGCTTTTAATCTCCGAAGCCTAATATTTTTCTTGAACTTCGGGAATCTGCGATGGTGCCCATGAATGTATTCGTTTTGTAAGTAGAAGTGAAGTGACGAAATTTTAAAATATATAATAGCCCCACGTGGTTTTAACGAGACGCCACGATATTGACAGCTAGTTCCATATGGAATAAATATAATTAAACTGTTTTACATATGCCTAGATCAATAATCCAAGCAACTTATTTAAATTCTAGCTTAACCACCCGAAAAGTCATAAATATAACTCAGAGCATTTTTCTGGTTGAAAATTAGGTTTTTAATTAGCCATTTTCGTTAGCTTTTGAAAAGAGCGGAAAGGATATAAATGTATTGAGTGGTATATTAATCATTGAAAACAATCCGCAAACTACTAGTTTGTGTATTTTGATTCTAACCAAGCATTAACGAAGAAATTGACAGGTCTGAGTCACGTGCCCCACTGGCGCCAGAAGTAATAAGATAAGTGGCCACGAGGGACATTAAACCCTTTTAATTTTTGCGTACAAATCAGTTGGGCGGTGGCTAATAGTAAGTACAGTATGATGTCATTGTCAGTTAAACATGATGACAAAGCAAGTATTACTGTTTTGTTTTGGGCCCGGCAATAGTGGTTTCCCCGTGAAAAGCGGCTTCCGTTGAATTCGGTGCTATGAATTATAAATAGAGTGGTGATTCAGTCGATTCTGAGACACATTGTCTACCTGAAAAATAATAAAGACAAAGGGAGTGACTATCATTTCTGGTTTTTTGGATAACGTAGCACAGGTGGGATCTCAAAACTGAACAAATCACTAATAAAGGGGAAAAGTAGCGTCTATATTGTACAAGTAACGATTTCCTTTTTCCTATGAAAAATAATACCTACACCATCTAGATGATTTATGAAAAATAAAACCACTTTCCTTCTTAAAGGCGCTTACTTGCGTAAAATACACTTATTAAGAGAAGTAATGATATAAGCGTCTGTGATATGATGGTGTACATAATAAAACAATATAAAACTTTTCACGATTTTCTCGGCGCCCTGCCTCAATGTTCGAAACTTTATTTTCATATTCTGCTCAGAGTGTTTAGATAACACAAGTGAAGAACATCTATGACATTAAATGAATATAAAAAAGGGGAAATGGTGATGAACGACCCCAAAACATATTATTCTTTTATCCTCTCAACAAATACAATAAATAAGCACAAATGATATTACATAACTGTGTAAATGGGGGAATAAGTATAGAACAATGGTGGTTACAAAATGCAAATTTTTGCTCTCTGGTTTTAATTTTTTGTTTTTTAATCTAGTGTATCTATAGTTTCTAAAAATAAATTATGTTACTTGATCTTTCACGATTTTATCGTGGTATTTAATGGCCATTTAGATTTTTGACTAATAATGAAGGAAACTGAGAATGGATTGAGTTTGAAAAATGGTGCAGTGGTTATGATATGAAACAAGGAATATTCAGTACAAATACAACATTCCATAATTTGTTTACATAATAAATTATCTACGTTTAACTTCTAATTTGCATTTACACATAAATTATTTTAACTTTAAACCTGCTCTTTATAGAACAAGGATCGATTTTAATTAACTTTATAGACTAGTTATGTTAGCTCAAGTTTGAGCAGTAAACAACATTAGAGTAATAAACATACTTAATTTGTTTTTAAATAAATTTCAGCTAAAATTATTATTTAACCTTTTGAAAACGAGAAAGGACAAGTATTCGGTTGATTTTTTCATTTCCAGTAATACCTATACAATTCAGTATAATTCAACATTGCCACAGTTGTTACACGGACCATTCAAATCTTGTAACAATTCAAGCAAATGAATGATAATATTGGTGTTAAGCATCCCCTTCAAATGTTGTAGTTTTGATCTTATCTTTGCAATACCCTGCGAGTTATCCCAACATGCAATAGCAGTTTATTCGTGAAAATTGGGTTTTATGTGAGAAATATTTTATATTATTATTAGTTTAATAATAAAAATGTAACTCTTTAAGTATATACAAGAAGTGGAATGAAAGAAAACTTGATCTCATACGTAGAAACTTATTTTATGCATAGAACTTTAACTTATACTTTATAATTTATTAGTCACTCTAACTTTTACACTTTATAACGTTTTCGTTACCTACTAGCATTCATGTGACAAGTTCCGTTCTCTAGATAACAAATAGTGAGTCTGAAATCCAAGATGTGTTGTTCTTGTCTGAATTATTAAGAGCTTCTGGTAAAAAAAGTCAGCTAACTGTACAGGTCAAATCATAATACTTTAAACATTAATTGATAGATATATACATCTGAAAAACCAAAATCGAATACGATAAGATTACATTGAATCATCAGTTGGACACATTCGCTTTTAATTTTGTTTTCGGTCATTAACTTTCACTTGCGTTCATGTCGTAAGTTTTATGATCTAACCCTTATTTGTGCTCAAGTTATCACATGGGAAAAGACGGCGAACATTTTTTACCCACGCTTCAAATATCACTACTACCTACTACCATATGTGAAAAATGGCGGGAAAAGCTGTGACACATGCGTGATAAGATAAAACGGTCTGTGCTAAGAAAAGCGAACTGTCGAGTCTTTTAAAAATGTTTAAGAGTTGTTGAACTGTAAGACACAAGGTCAATTTTGATCTTACGGCACATCCTTGTAAGGCTGTTCATCAAAGGAAAAAGAAACAGCAAGGCTTTTAGATATTATGAGAATCCACGGAACTGTTTTCATGTTCATCATATTCTTTAATAAATGTTAAAGCAAAACGTGAACAATTAATTCGCTCGTCACTGTAATAACAGATAGATAACTGCAACTAAGCACGTGTTAGAAGATACGTCTATTTGCTTAGATAAATGTTGGATAGGTACTTACCTACTTACTGGATCACCTGTTATCACCAGAATTAGGACACAGAAAAAAGTAGTTTTCAAAAACTTCGTTGTAAGATCCTCTGATTTAAAAGTAACAATTCAAAAATTGTTCATTACATCTCTTTTAAAATCACACTTTTGTGAGTGTGATTATAAATTCGTTAAACATGATATTTTTATAATGTTATAATAAAACTTTCAGAAATAGTTTTAATGGCTTTGAACAAATGTTCGGTCTGGTCTCTTTACTACATCCTAAGCTTCTTTTGATAAATAACTTGGGACACAATGTAGCATAAATTTAATGTAACAGAATTCGTTTATAATTATATGTAATTTTTACCACATTCATATCAGGTTCACACTAAGTTATTAGCTATTCTCAACTCGTTTATACGGAAGATTTTTTTTTGGTCTGCAAATATTACGAACAAATCTTATGAAAAATGTTTAGTAACAAATCGTATGTTATAAAGCTTAGCAACCAAAACGTTCTTTAAACATTAAATAACGAAGAATTTTAAGCTTAACAAATTTTGTAATAACTTCTATGAAATAACGCTAATTCCTGGTAAGTCTTATTTCATACAATTTGTAAATACTTATCATGATCTAAATTTTAGATTAACGTCAATCGAATAATAGTGAATTTCCAATCTTTCTGTCCTATCTCATCACCCTGTACATTCACTTTACAAGGGATTTTCCATATATTAGAAGTAATGTTTCGTGTACCTAAGAAAGAAAAGTTAAAATCAGACAAAGTTTTGGAATTTTTCATTAACTTGAAAACAAACGTAACGTTAAATGTAAACATAACAATATTAGGAATATCGGCTCCAGTACTTCATACACTTTAATCAAGATGATGTACTTCGATAATGTCATCTGTCATAGCTAGCTGTATATGTAATAATAACTACTATCATGATTGTTCAAAAATGTATCTTTAGGAGAATGAAAAAGCTAATTCGGTTTGAAAAATATTGTGATAAGCACAAATTCAAAATCATCAACATACTGTATGGCCAAACACCTAATGTTAAAAAATAGAACTTTTATCTTTGCTTAAAATCCATTCTGACTGAAAAGCAATTCTAAATGGAAAGTGGGTTTAAACTGCAAAAAAGAGATACCGAAAGATTTGATGCAACAGAAAAGGGAAAGTAGAAATTGAAAATATCAAAAGTGTAGTAAAAAAAGTCGTTTATAAATTTGCGAGTATCTGACGTAACTTCTAAGTTCAACCCATTTTTTTTTCTCTCTATAGACAGAGACAAGTAAAACATTTACTGTTTGAATCCGACAAGGTATAGAAATAAACAAAACCGAACATTTTAAGTGTGGTAATCAAACTGGACTCTCTACTAGTCACTTGCATTACGTTGCTTTTATTGATAACAGACTACCTATGGCGATATTAATCCTATGCTCTTACAAAAATAAAATACATTTATAAACATAACGTAAGTGACAGATGTACCTTTCAATCTTGCAATAAGAAATTAAATGCATTAGTCAAACTGTAAGATGATGATAATCAGCAGTGTTAAATATTTACGAATTGTAATGAATAACCATTCTTACAAACTGCGAAATAGTTTAAGTATATCCTTTTTTGTGTGTTAATATCAAAGCAGAGATATTATAAACATTTTAAGTATATCTGTAAGAAGAAGAAGGGTTGGAAAGTATTTTGTTAAATTAGTAGTTCCATCAAACAATTGTGAAGTTAGGGAAATAGTTAAATAAAATAGTAGTTCCATCAAACAGTTGTGAAGTTAGGGAAATAATTAAATAAAATAGTAGTTCCATCAAACAGTTGTGAAGTTAGGAAAATAATTAAATGAAATAGTAGTTCCATCAAACAGTTGTGAAGTTAGGGAAATAATTAAATAAAATAGTAGTTCCATCAAACAGTTGTGAAGTTAGTGAAATAATTAAATAAAATAGTAGTTCCATCAAACAGTTGTGAAGTTAGGGAAATAATTAAATAAAATAGTAGTTCCATCAAACAGTTGTGAAGTTAGTGGAATGATTAAATAAAAGAAATCAGTGCAGTGCAACTGGAACAAAATTTTGTTAGAAAGATTAATTTTGAAATGTTAGTTTCTAATCGGTTTTAAAATTATTCGTGTTACGATAATGATAGGATATTTATATCTTACCAGTACTATTTTTGTAACCAAAAAAGAACCAGAGCTCAAAAACATAGCATTTTTTGTATCTCAGCAAATTCCAGCTAGGAGACCTGGGAATGCTATAAGCACACCCAGTGGCTTATGAGGCGAAGATCAAGCTCAAAACGAATTTGGAAGCACCTGGCATCACAACAAAGAAATTTTTTGGTATGTAATAAAAAGAAATTTTTGTCCTCAAAGTAATCAATTTAAGTGACAGTATAATTAGTTGAAAAAATGTAGTTTAAATTTTTAAATATTTTATCATACTAATATACAAATATAATTATAATATAAATATAAACTAAATGTAACGCAATATGCCACAGAAATCTTGGAAAAATCATGGCTGAAATTCAAAGGAAACCCCATAAAACTACCATTTTTTTGTCAAAATCAGGTTCGAGTTTGTTTTTCTTATTCTTTGTATCGGTTGCAGTATGATATCTTATGGCTTACCATGACGTTACAGATCCATTGGGATTAAATTGTCTCAGAAGAAGTCCTAATAAACGAATAAAGAGCAGCCTGAAACCGTTGAAATGCAAAGTGAAGCTGTGTTTGGAGTGAGGAAAAGATTTATTTGAAAAATCCCCCTTCACACTCGCTTGAAGAGACAGGGAATGCGTAAATATTTCTTTGTAATGATAACACAGCAAGGTGAGGTTAATTAAATATTATTATAAGCCTTTTAGATTTATAATGTCAACAATTTCAATACATTCATTAAATTTAAATGACGTCTAGACTAATTAAGACATTTATTATTCAAAAGAGAAGTGGAGTGAGTGAGCTCCATCACAAAAACAGAGCTGTAGCTTACACTCACAAATTAGTGGATGTAACAAATTTCACCAGATAAGTTTATTAACAAATCGTTATGTGTATTACTTGCAATGAAACTAGTATTAATACAAAGCTTTATACACATTTGTTTCCATATGCGAGAGAGTTTGAAATAGAAATCAGGCATACAATTAGATGTCACAATTTTATTCCATAAAACTACAACAGATGAAGTTTCTGTGCTAAGTAATACTAATAACTGATAAAATAAATGGAATGTAAAGCAACATTTTCATTCATAGCATTCATACTGATCCTCATGCATGGCCTAGTGGTTAACATGCTCGGTCTGTGAATTCTTCGGTTTTGGATTCATTTGCTGTTGCTACATAAATGAACTTTTCAATTTGGGGCTGTGGGTGCGTTGTAAGAATGACAGCCACAATCCCTTCTATTTGATTAAAGAAGCCAAAGAGTTGGCAGGGAGTGCTATTTGATTAACTGTCTTCCCTATGGTTTATCAGTTTAAATGTGAGACGTCTATGCACAGATAACCCTTGTGTATCTTTGCACGAAAATTCTTATAGATACACAGAAGAAAAAATTAAAAAAAGGAACAAACAAGCATTAACAGTGATGGAAGTGAGAAAACAATTCCAAGCGTATATAACGCCCCTCTGTGGTACAGCGGTAAGTCTGTGAACTTATAACGCTAGAAACCGGGTAGTGGGCACAGCACAGGCAGTCCATTGTGTAGCTTTGTGCTTAACCACAAACAAGCAAAGAAATACAAGCGTATATAAGAGGGGATATTTTTGACAATAGATAGTATTTCTTCAAATCTTTAAAAAACTGAGATAAGAAGTGTGTTTTTAATCAAAATGAGTAAAAAAGTAATATAAAGATATATCACCTCTATACAGCTACGTCTGTATAAAGATTTATCGGGTGACAACTTTATTATTCACCTTGACTGATAAAATCAAAAATAGCTCCTAAATTAGTTCGTTTTGGTTTAGATTTCGTTACTTATCTTAATAGAAATAATTACTGCGGTGCTGTTCACTAATGAATCAGCAGTAATTTTACGAACTTGCAACACTAAAATCCGGGGTTTAATTCCCGGTGGTGGACAGAGTCCAGATAGCATATTTTTGTGGTTTGGGGTTGAAACAAACAACCTCAAACCTCAATTGCAGTGTCAATTAAAATAATTTAATAGTTTTTTCTTATTGAAATGTAAAGTTGCACAATGCGCTTTTGCTTAGTGAAGGGATCGAACTCCAAATTATACCGTTAAAAGACCTCAAGCTTACCGATGAGACATCGGGAGCAAAAGTTATAACAGAAACTATCAACATATTATAAGTAGTAACTTCAGGCTTTAAAATGTACAATGTTCATAGATACTTTCAGAAATAGTTGTTTATATTTTTGTTTTCTTTGTTTGTGGTTAAGCGCCAAGCCGCACAATGAGGTAATTCAGCTGTGCTCACCGTTTAGAATGAAACCTATATTTTAGTTTATAAGGTCTCAAGCTTACCCAGATCAAAAAGGGCCCTGTTTTCTGTAAAAGTTTCGTGTGAAATTTAATTATTAATATTTTGTCACTTCAAAACAAATAGTATTCCGTGGGAACTTTCTGATGTTCTAAGTCGTTGTATTTTTTTCGCATCCCCATCCCACCAAACATGCTCGCCCTTTCAGCCGTGGGGGCGTTATAATGTGACGGTCAATCCCACTATTCGTTGGTAGCCCAAGAGTAGCCCAAGAGTTGGTGGTGGGTGGTGATGACTAGCTGCCTTCCCTCTAGTCTTACACTGCTTAATTAGGGACGGCTAGCGCAGATAGCCCTCGTGTAGCTTTGCTCGAAATTCAAAACAAACAAACCCTCGCGACCCGCAGATTGCGAGTCGAGCGTCCTAACCACCTGGCCATGCCGGGCCTTTTCTGGGATGAGTAGTTGAAATATTTGTGTGCTTTGTTTAAATATCTGAGGTATGTGAGTTATGTATTTCCGTGACCATCACGTCTAGGAATGGAAACTAGTTGTTGTTGTTTTTTAGTTAACCCGATAATTGTATCATTTGACGCTATCCGTTCAGGTGCCTCATGATGAATTATGGATTCTACTGCTTTATGTGAAATTTATCCAAATATAGCTCTTTTCTGTATGCAATAAGTGAAAAATAACATTTTGTATTATGTTTGTTATATTGTTAGTTAAAAGTTGTACATATATGATTCTGTTCAGATTCTAAAACAATATATATACGTGACATATGTTAGTCTCAAAACTGTTGTGTAGTGTCCTGTCTAGTAAGTCTATAAAAAGATATTAGTTTGGTTTTGAAAAGTAAATGTCATTGATCTCTTTGGTACATACAATGCCTTATATTTTTATGTTGATTTAGTCTTACTTCTGAAGTGAAAAATAGACCAAAAACATTATTATAACATCTTGGTGAAATATTTGTATAAGAAGCAACGTAAAAAAATAATTTTATTCTCAATCACAACAGATATGAAAAAATAGAATGAGCTTTACTTTTAAACCATATGCATACAGCTTTAGCGCTTTTCACTGATTTCAAAGCATGAAGTCACATACTTGCCATTAGTATTGAACGAACAAATATAAAGTTATAATAATAAATACTTTCTACAAACGTGCATTCTAAGTTTGTACTACGTTACGTTACAGCGATGTTATCTTATATTTATCTAAGCAATAAGACAAATAGTAGGATAAGTTTGGTGTGTGATAATATTGAAATATATTTTAGAAGGGTGCTTTAGGCATCTTGGATATCAAAACGTTTGTGTACATACAATAAGTTGTTTGTCTGGGATTCCGCATCAAGTTTTACACTGTTTATCATATCACACACACATACATACATATATATATATATTATATACAATGTCGTATTTCTTATAAGTCTGTTTTTTTGTTAAGCATAAAGTTACAAAATGAACTATTTGTGCTGTGCCAACCGTGAGTATCGGAACCCGGTTTTTAGCGTTAGATGTCTTCAGACTTACCGCTGAGTCACTGGGGGTGGGGGCATATTTCTTATAAGAGTTCAACATATGTAAGGTATTTCTTATTTTTAGTCCATACACTCGTACAAAGACTATAATTATAATCCAGCACTTGAAAATGCAACCTATGATATTTATTACATGAAGAACAACGTTTTTCTAGTCACTGTGTTTCATTAAAAACACTTATATAATAGACTAAAGGTATTTTATTTGGCGCCCACAGGCTCAGCCCTTATTTTACGAAGAATAGTGAAGTATCATTATATTACAAACATACCGTCATAGTATAGGCATAAACCTGACAACATCAATTACATTTATTGCCTACTAATGAACTGAGGGCCAAAATCAAGAAATCGATTAAGCGGGAATGCCTTGCAGCCTGAGTTATTATGTCAAGTAAAATGTTCTGATTTATCATATATTAAATAATTTTTTATTAATTCCTATTCAGATTTTATACATTCACATTAGCTCGGTAAAGTGACTCTTGTTCTTCATGCATCAAATTGTCGAATCAAATGTCCTCAAACTCCAAGTTCAATATATTGTCCAGTAATAAGTTTAGGATCGTTTTATTGTTTTTAAATATATTTATTCCTTAGAATATATATATCTTAGATTTTCAAGGGTTATATTTTTTCAGTTCAGAGAAAAGGAAGTGTTGTATATTAATTAGGCAGGTATAAGCAGGTAGATTGGAAAAAAGAAGATGAGACACATAAGGAGTAAAACAGATTAAAGAACTACAAATAAACAAGAGAAAAGTTAACTTCCAGGAGAGCTAAACCAAGCAACTGGAAAATATAGAGAAGTTTACGACCAGGAAACCAGGTGAATGAAAAATAAGCTACTAAGGGTTTCCTAATTTTGAACTATTGACCAAAGAGAAGACAGTCAGTCAACAGCACCCTGCCATCCACCATTCACGCTAATGAATCGGTTGTTACTCTTATAATGTATCTGCAGCCAAAGAAATGCGAATGAGATGAAAAACATGAAGTTTGGAAGATAAAGATTTGAAAAGAGGGGGAAAGGTATGATTAAGACAAATACCTGTATCCAAAAATACATTTATGTCAGGCCCGTGTACAGAATGTTAGAAGGGGGGGGGGGGCTAATGTGCGAGATCGAAAGCCAACATCAGCACGTTAATAATAGGGGGTCTGGGGGCATGCGACTATTTCAAGCCAGAAAATGCTAATGCTTCATCAGAAGAATGTTAAATATGTAGCAAAAGCTTAATACCATAAGCAGGTGCGCTATAACTATATAAGCATAATTGTTTTACATCTCAAATATAGGGGGAGTTCGGCCAAATTCCCTCCAAGTACGTGCGTGTAGATAGAAGAAAAGAGAACGGTGAGAAAAAGAAACAGAGATCGCTAAAGTAAAAATTAGATAAAAGAAGAGTTGGAAAAGATTGAGAAATATAATATAAGACAAGAAGATATATGGGGAAAACATAATAACACAAAATGGGAAATACAACGATCATAAACATTTAAGAAAGTTACAGAGAAACTATCACAAAGAAATAGCTAAACAAACTATTGAAACAAAGTGTAAAAACGAAGAAAACGAGAGGTGTTTGTTTCTCTGTATAATTTCGAGCAAAGCTATACGAGAGATATGTACGCTAGCCGCTCTTAATTTTTAAGTGATAGACTAGAAGAAAAGCACCCACCGCCAACTTGTAGTTACTCATGAACCGAAAAGTGGGAGTTGACCATTACTCTTATGATGCACCAACAGGTCCAAAGTGCGGATAACGATTTTTTTTTTTTGCCGGAAACAGAAATCGAACCACATTATTGCAGATCCACAGTCGGCCACGCTAAACATTGAAGGGGATATAAAAACAATAGTTGTGAGAAACAAAAGAAAAATATAAATAAAAACTAAAAATAATAAGTTTGTTTGTTTTAGAATAATGCCTCATTCGGCTATCCCTGGGGAATCGAACCCCAGATTTTAGCGTTGCAAGTCTGTACCGCTATCCCATCAGTGGTAAAAAAAAGTAAAAGATGGGAATGTAAAAGATGAGAAAATTAGAGATCAGCATCGTGAGAGTGAACTTGGCATGGCCTGGTTGATCATGGGTTCGAACCCCCATCATCGAACATGCTTACCCTTTCAGCTGTGGGCGCGTTATAATGTGACAGTTGATCCCACTATTCGTTCGTAAAAGAGTAGCCCACGAGTTGGCGGTGGGTGGTGTTAACTAACTGTCTTCCCTCTAGTCTATCACTGCTAAATTAGGGACGGCTAGTGTAGATAGCTCTTGTGTAGCTCTGCGCGAAATTCAGAACAAACCAATCCAAAGGGTAAAGCAGAAAAAAAAAGGGACAAAACAAGAAACAGATCGACTGAGAAAGATAACAAACACATTACATACAAAACGATGTCAAAGTTCTCAAAATGTCAGAATAACACGAGCAGTTTAGAAAAAAAAAGGATGTCGGATGCTCGAAAATAGGATATGTGACATTTTCAACCTAAACAACACCTTATGTGACTTAGGGCTAAACTGCCAGGTCAGGATACCTAAGAAGCAGAAATACCCACTCTTAATTTAGAACTGCTTATCAAAACGTATTAACGAATATCGGCTCGGTTCTTGGAACTTTAAATCCTCGGTCCAGCACGTTTAATAAGTGAGAAACTAGAAAACAAACTGATGGGAAAGAAAAGGTGAAAAACAAGTAAAACAAATCAGAAAGAATTAGGAAATGAGGAGTACTGAGGATAGAAAGAAAGAATAAGTGGTGTAGACATAAGGTAAAGGAAGTAGAATAAATGAGAAAGAAATATTATGTGTGATAAAAATGACAATTAATGCAGGTGAGTAGAAAAAAAAAGGAATGGAAAGAAGTACCAAAAGTGAAAGTTGCCTGAGCAGAAAGAAAGAATGAATATATATATATATAGTTTTCGAATGAGAAATAAAAGGGTAATAATAAAAAAAAATGAAACGAGAAAACCTGGTAGAGTAGAAAACATGTACAGCTCATTTTAGGAAGTCGCTATATATTTAATTAAGTCTTATATTTATTGGTTTTCATCCAGTGTGAACTTAACTGGGATTATTCCAATAAGTCTAAGAGAAATGAAAAGCTAGCAGAAGATGGAGAAAATCAGAGTGTGTGGAAGAAGAATCGAGAAGCTCAGAGTAAGGATGATAGGTAGAAAGGTAGTATTCGAGTCTGATCAGGCTTGAGTAACAGATTAAAACGCTTTCCCCAACCAATCGACCGCTTTACTGAAAGCGCATCAGTTCAAGCGGAAACAGGCGTGACTGAATTACTCGAAAAAACTTTGTAAGTTATACTGGAAGATCGATCTTTTCCTATTTGTTGTTAATGCGGGAAAAATTCAACGCCTGAAGCAACAATTTCCGGAGCAGTTTTCCGTTGTAGTAAATAACTCCTTCTTTACATATTAAGATAAAAAATGTAAGGAAATGTGAACTTTTTTTTCAAGTTGGAAATGAACCCAAGATTAACATTTTACATTACTCTTACGTAATTTGATTAATTCATTTTCTGTACGTTATGGGTTGACATGGGTTAAGAACATTTTTTCATGTCTAAGTGTACTTACTTACTGTAGGAATGTGAGTACACTGAGGACGAATGTTTGTAGGAAGTAAATACACAAACAGAGTAACTGACGCTAGATTTTTTATATTATCATGATGCGGATAAAGCATTGAAAGCCCACAAATTTTTCTACTTAGATGTGACTTCTAAAGTAAAATATAATTAAGGGAATGGTGTTTCTAGAAAACACAAAACACAAATTTATGTAATTTGTTGTTAATGAGCGACAGGAAGAATAATAAAAAACATACAACATTGGGCTTAAATGATTTAAGCCTTAATAACAGTCATTTTTATTATTAGCCACTCTACACCAGTTGATGCATTCAAATGAGTATTGGACACGTTCCTTTTACACCCTATATAGTAACACATATCTTTGCAATGGAGGAAGAGTACACCTGATACAGATGAGGTGCAATCTCCCATGTTTGTGTTTCTCTACAGAAAGATATCACACACCATGGACTTTCTTTGGACACTTTCTGATGGGTGCTCATCTAGGTACATTTTTCGTTTGTTTTTTTTAATTGTAATAGCAAATACCTAGACACAATCTGGAAACATAAATCTAATGAGCATGCTTTTAAACCACTTGTTACATTTTTATTATTACATGACCAAACAATAGACACAATCTAGAGACATAAATCTAATGAGTGTGCTTTTAAACCACTTGTTACATTTTTATTATTACATGACCAAACAATAGACACAATCTAGAAACATAAATCTAATGAGCATGCTTTTAAACCACTTGTTACATTTTTATTATTACACGACCAAACAATAGACACAATCTAGAAACATAAATCTAATGAGCATGCTTTTAAACCACTTGTTACATTTTTATTATTACATGACCAAACAATAGACACAATCTAGAAACATAAATCTAATGAGCGTGCTTTTAAACCACTTGTTATATTTTTATTATTACATAACCAAACAATAGACACAATCTAGAAACATAAATCTAATGAGTGTGCTTTTAAACCACTTGTTATATTTTTATTATTACATAACCAAACAATATACATATTCAATCACTAAAGGAATTAATCAGTAAAGTTTGAAAAAAAATGATTTTTGTTAAGAAACGTAAATAGAATAAACGAACAAATTTGCTTGTCTATATATGGAACATTAGTCTTAAAACGAAGTTCTGGGATTTGGTTCTGAGATACAACCTAGTTATTAAAGTAAAATGAGGATAAGAAGACACGTTTCCATGGTGCAAGTGGGGAAATATTTTCTTTCTTTTTTATTCATCATGAAAGGGTTTCTGTGTAAAGAGTATACTGTTAGTCAAACAAAAATGACGTGTCTCTTGGAGACGAGTTCCTCCTTCTTTTAATTATAGTTTTGAATTCATGTGAAAACGTTTAAGTTTTATTTTAGTATACTTCAAGAAAAACAGAACCATTTTCTTCTGGGAATAACGATGTTTGCATGTTTAATTACAAAATTATTACCTTATAAGAGTCTTTAGTAATAATATCATTACATTACGTTGATCGTTAGAAGATAACGAGGGTGTGGAGGACCCCCATCTTACATTTTCTTTCTGTTTGATTTTTCAGATTCTTTATAATGTCCAGACCATAGTTGTTTTACATGTACTAGAGCTTAATTACACTTCGTAACAACGATGTTCCAGGTCCTTTGCTGTCTTCGAGACTACTTTCCCCATTGTTGACTATTTTCAGTCTTAAACCCCACCTCTCTCCCAATTGGCTCAGAGACTAAACACTGGGCTTCGATATCCATTGGTGGGCACAGCACAGATAGCCCATTGCGTAGCTTTGTGCTTAACTTCAAACAAGTAAACAGTTTAACTGTGATTGCACACCACTGTTCGATACCGCACTTTCTGTTGTAACACATTTCTGTGAAGGAGGCGAATTCAACCTAAGAACAACCACCTTTCCAGATTTTCCACTGTACGTAGATGCCGGCCTCCAAGACCAATTTAAGGAAACCAGCGGCATAAGAGGCCTCTGGAACTGCATCGTGGGACTAGACAGGCATATATGTTTTTGAAAGGGATTACTGTGGTTCTTGTCTCTTCCCATTGTTGTCCTAAATACCCTGCTATGTTATTTCCCTCAAAATAGCTTAACAACATCGTTATACAAATCTCCTCTTTCGTAAATAGCTGTGACGTATGCATCTACCCATAAAGTCAATTAGCGGCATTGCACTGTCGAATAGTTGAGTGATTGCCTTGAAACAAATACATATATATGTTAACGCGTCACCTGCGACGCCACGGCTTCCATATGTGGAGACATGCCACTGTCTACCTTATGAAGAACGATTAATCCATTGTTTAGCATATTTACCTCTTTCACCACGTACTCCAAATAGACTGTCACAACGAGGTTTAGATTCGACAAAACTGTGGCATAACTTTGCGTTAATTTCTCAACAAATTTCATGCTTTAATAAAAGTTTTTGGAGCAGACTTATATTTGATTTTGATTTTTTTATAACTAATTGGATTTAGTGTTAAACTTCTATAATTGTGAAACAGTAAGGAAACCTTTAGACTACTTACGTCGTCCAAGGAAGTATTTGAAATACCACCTGGTCTGATATTCAGGATTTTCCAAAACAGGAGTACTAGGTGAGCCATACAGCTGAAATAAAAAAAAATTGGTTTAATTCGGAATTTATATTTTCAAAAAATTAACTTTAGAGCGGTAAATATACTTAATTTTTGCAAATTAAAAAAATGACGTTAAAAATTTAATATGCTTAACCTTTGTAAAATGACGGAAAATAATATTAAAACAGTGAATTACTTAACCTTCCTGAAGTGACAGAAAAGTAATGCTAAATGATGAATATACTTAATCTTCAAAAAGGATGACGGAAAAATATAATTAAAAAAGGTGTGTGTTCGTAGCTTTCGTAAAGTCGTGGGAGAATAACGTGAAACAGTAAATATAATTAACCTTCGTAAAATGATTTAAAAAAAACCCGTTAAAATGGTGAATATATGAAAACTTCGTAAAGAGACAGTAATATACCGTTAAAAACAGTGACTAAACTTAACCATCGTAAAATTATGAGTTGCTAAACAATTTATGAAATAAAAAAGACATGGGTTTGAACACTAACATCATTTTGCTAAGAATGACTTTTTATTTGCTGTGATAAGCTGTAGACCAACAAATAATTTTAATGAATGACGAAAATGAAATCCTGAGATGGAAGACATTTTAGTATTGATACTTATCTCTATATTCAAACATCTTTGTACCCATCTTATCTTAAAGATGCTATGGCCGATTTATAAAAAATCATGCTGTCTTTGTACCCATCTTATCTTAAAGATGCTATGGCCGATTTATAAAAATTCATGCTGTCTTTGTACCCATCTTATCTTAAAGATGCTATGGCCGATTTATAAAAATTCATGCTGTCTTTGTACCCATCTTATCTTAAAGATGCTATGGCCGATTTATAAGAATTCATGCTGTAGGGTTAACCATAAGAATGCTGTTACTACGAGAACAATCAGTGAAAGAAGTTCATAGATATGACAAAAAACGTCGGAAGAGGGGTCCAGGAGCCCCATCTTCAATACAGAGGGAGAGGCAGCATCCACTTCCCTCCCCACATTCCTTCAGTTTGGTTTTTGTGAAAAATAGAAGGTTATTTCAGTGGTCATTAGACATCTTACTTTTTTCATTGATTCTACTTATGTTTGTTCTATCATTTCCATCATATCTTGGCCACCACTGCATCAAGATAGGCACAAGTTGCAACTCTAACTGTAGAAACTTTCCAAAGAAGCATGTCCTCCCCCTCCGAGATCCATTAGTTTCTGGCTGCCTTTAGCGGTGCATTTTTGATAATATTTCAAAATTTGCCTCTCACTTCTACACACACACACACACATTTTGCTCCTAAGAGCTATGAATGATATTTTCTCTCGAAATTTTCAAAACAAAAAGAAACATACAACTTTTTTGGTAGTTTTAGTTTTTTAAACGACTTTAGTAGACTTGATGGTGTTACACTGTAATACTTTTAAATCATGTTTCTCATCAGCCTTCGTTTCAACAAATTGCTTCTCTATTTTCCTCTAACCATATTGTAACTTATCAAGATTAATTTCTGAGCGTCAAAGGCACGAATATTCTATTTGTTATTAAAATGAATTAAATTAAAAGTATATACTTCAGTGAAAGCAATATGATATATTTGTTTGTTTTGGAATTTCGCGCAAAAGCTACACGAGGGATATCTGCGCTAGCCGTCCCTAATTTAGCAGTGTAAGACTAGAGGGAAGGCAGCTAGTCATCACCACCCACCGCCAACTCTTGGGCTACTCTTTTACCAACGAATAGTGGGATTGACCGTCACATTATAACGCCCCCACGGCTAAAAGGGCGAGCATGTTTGGTGGGATGCGGATTCGAACCCGCGACCCTCAGATTGTGAGTCGAGCGCCTTATCCACCTGGCCATGCCGGGCGCTGTGATATATTTAACAAAATAATCTAGTTTTTCAAGTTTGAAAGGCTAATCTTTAGAACTGAAAATATTAATTATGATTATAAGATGATTTATAATATTTTATTTATGCAATAGAAAACTTATATGCGTTATATCAAAACGATTTCGGACCCTCTGCCTCGTTGTTACAGTCCATGTCGCTACGTCCAGTCATACTCCTTTTGACGATCGTGAACTTGGACAATAGCCCTGCAGCGTAGTTTCCGTAGCGAAAGACTCGCTCGTAAAGCCGTAATGCCCAAAGCACACGAGGACGACGGTTTCCCAACACCCGTTTCAACAGTCTGATCACAAAAAAATCCATAGGTGCTGAGTCCGGAGATATGACTAATACGTATGGAAGAACATGAAACACATTTCATTCTCCAGGTGCTTGAAGTATTCAGCGGTTGAACGAATATGTTGTGGAGGTAACATGTATACATGTGACAGAGATCATTCTAGATTTTGTCGCGCACTGCTGCCTGGGACAGCTGGACTGTTTTTGCTACTTTCTTTGGTGTTCGCGGATTCTCACTTGTTACAAGTAGTCACAGGTATCTTTCTGGGTGGTCTTGATAACCCAAGTTGATCCACATTTCTTTGTGTTCCAATGCTATTAAGTACAAGGGATATCCCCGTCTTTGAAAATGATAAATCTTCGATTTGAACACATGTTTATGATCTGAGTGTTTGACGATTTTGCATCGGAAAGGACTGTTATACCCTTCCCAAAAGGAATAAATTTTCGTTGGCAGCATTCTAGTTATGTAACACAAAACAATGTTAAAATGTAGTTCTGATACATTCTGTTCCATTGGTACTTTATATCAGTTTTAGTAATCACGTGATTCTGAATGGGATTGTGAAAGAGAAGCGCAAAATAGGAAGACAAAAAATAACAACAACAATAAACTGGATGACCAACGTAAAGGAATGGACTAAGATCTCAGCGACAGAATTTGTGAGAATAATGGAGAATCGGCAAACCTGGTGAGTTATAACAGCTGAATCAAAGGTGCTCCAACAATCAGGACTGTCATGGATTTGACTTGACTTGATGTGGTTGTCATGCGACTTGCCGATTTGAACACCTCTATAATACCGTAATAGTTGGATTGCACTAAATTATCAGGGAGTTTTTTATGTTATCGACCATAATTTAAGGAGCATCTCGCGAGATCTGACGAGTTTATGATACATAACTTATGCCAATCTATATTTTAAGCTATTAAAATAAATTATATCACAATCGCTGTATAAGTAGCAGTGTTACTTAACAAAATTAACAAGAACAATAGAAAATTAACAAATGAATTAGAATAGTAAAAGAAAAAAAGTAGATATTACTATTACTAGGGAATACACCAGTAATGCTACTAATGTCTCAACCATCAAATATCCCATCTGTAGTAATAAGAACAATTACTACATTTAAAAAAGTCCAAATTAAATATATATATATATATATATATATATATATATATATTACTCTTACGGTTCGGGGGG
>NW_013665837.1:377257-386371 GCF_000517525.1 Limulus polyphemus | reverse complement strand
ATATATATATATATATATCTCCTTCTTTCGGGGTGGGGGGGGATTTAGCATAAACTACACTATAGGCTATCTGCGTCTTTATTCACCGACAATAAAATCAAACCCTGGATTCTAGAGTTGTAAGTTCGTAAACTTACCCCTGATCATTAGAGGACTCCCACGTAATAACTCTCGTTTTACGGTAGTATGGTCCTTTTTTAATTATTTTTGTTGGTTCTCCAACAATGTTCCTATTGCTATCATAGTTCGGCAGCCATGATCTCGAAACTGCTCTTTTGTTTGTTTGACACATAAATAATTTTCCACCATTTTGTGACAACGACAAATTTTGTGATTACATTAACCAAAAAATAAGAACATAAAACTTAGTTTATTATATATATCCATATATGTTGTGAGACAGCTATTGAAACTAAAACTACTGTGTACCCACAGCTGCCGTCAATAGAGTGGAATATTTGTTTCCCGAGAAAATTGAAATAGTATCCATTTTAGCAACATACCCATAACGGAAGTCTGTGTCGTTTTTTTAGCACCTTTAAAATAAATACAATTATTTTCACCTTAAGAAATTTTCTTTCTAGATTTGATAAAATAGCTAAACTCTTTTTATTATGGTTCACAAATATTCATTTAGTGAAATTGAAAGTTGTTTAACAGGTTTATAACACATCAAAAGCTTACTTCTTCTTTTTCCACCCTTTCTCCACTTTCCACTCGAAATCGGCGAAAGAGGTCGCCACTCTCGTGTTCAACGGAAGCAAGCTAAAACAAAATATACATTAAAATCACTTTCTTCTTTTTATTCTGAAAAATATAAAGCACTTTTGGTTAAGCTGATTAAATATATTATTGATTGAAATATCGGTTCGCGCTGCAATTTTTTTATGATTCTTGAAGTGCAGGATATATATTTATATCACAAAATAACATAGTTTTGATATTTTTGTCATATTTTGGAAATAAACCTAAAACTAACAGAGTTTGCTGATCTTGCCATTATTGTTTTAGTACTCCGTATCAAACGCGTTAATAAATATGCTTTGTCTTTTGTTGAACTGGATGCCGTTGTAACGACATATATTAAGCATTGAATATTTTGTTGCTCATTCACTCCGTATTGGATTTATTGCAAATACCTAGAATAATCCTAATGGAATATTCCACAGGAAAGTGCTATCGCAGAATGTTACGAAATTGTATACAAGTATAAAACTGCCTTTTACAATGCATTGGATTGTGCAAAATTAGTACGTTTTATAGAACACGATGATTAAAAATGTATACTGATAATGTGAAAATATTAAAATAATATACAAAATCAGTGTGAAGCACACCTTGTTAAAACATTTCCTGCTGCGCAACGCCACCATGGTAAAAAGTGAAACACCACTACTAGGACTTTCATTTACAACAACATTTTACAACGTTAATACGTATTTCATTGACTTAACTTCTGTCATATGATATAAGTCTTTAATATATACTAGGTCTATGTAAAAAGTGCCAATATCTGGGTAACGTTTGGTGTATTTTAGTGTTTAAATGGAATGGTTAATGTGAGTAGTAGCTACTGTTTTTCTTTTTGTAAAGTAGCAAAATGAAAGTTAATTCAAGATAATGTTTGTTGGTTTAACCAATCTTCTTATCGACTGGGTGTTTGAAATGTACAAACGAAAAATTATATACTCATATAGTTTGAATAATGATTTAAATGCAGTCGTAATAAAAAAACAAAACATTTCCAATGAGCCTGAAGACTCAAGTATAATTTATTTGTTTGATTTTTGTATCAAATGGGCCCACTCTGTTTTTAAATATGTTTATGTCGCTCAGGACGCAAGTGAATTTCACAACTAGTAGTTGATATATTATAGAGTATGGTTCTCTGTACTTCGTAGTTCATTTCATAAAGTTTTTGTCTGTTATTGTTCTACAACAGTACTTAATGTTATATTACTAGCACTATATTTAAAGATTCAACTGAATAATATATTAAACTGCAGGAATGCATGAGCGTAATCAGAGTAGACAAGCAGATAGATAGGCAATGTTTGGTATCTTCAACCATTGGGTTAGAGACCCCCAAACGTTCAGGCGTAACCATCAATAATTTGGAGCTGCTGGCCAGAGGGAGAGCAAACAGCAACCGTCGCCTAGTTGGCTACTCTTAAACCAATAGAGAGACTGAATATCAGTTATAAAATGCGGAACATATTCAGCGATATTTCACGGCTCAAACCTTGGACCTTTTGATTCACAGTCCGGCTCACTAGCTATTAGACCACATCCGGTGAGATAGGTAGATATCCTTTATTTTAAAGTCTCAGCGTGAATTAGATTCTTTGTAATATCCTATAATTTGTTTTTCAAATCGCCCGTCTTCAGTGTTATAGTTTTATATAAAGCCAAAATGTTTTATTCATAAGTTCAACTAAATTAGGCTTTAAACCGTGGAATTTTAACAAATGATAGATTATAATCGCAGATATTCAATGTAGTTTTATAATTTTTTTCAAGAACAGAAATTTACACAATGTTATGTATGTAGACCGGAACTAATCCTCGGTTATGGAAAGTAGGCCCTTTGAACATCGTGATATTTTGGCATCATTAGAAGTAAAGATTGAACCTTTTTATTTCTTTAACAGAATCCAAACTTAGAGCATTCTGGAGTGATGCTACTTATGTTTCAACAATTACATTTTATACTTTTCCAATATGAGTGAAAGAAGCAAATGAGCTTCTAAACTAAATTAAAATCACTGGTTTTCTAGAACTTTCGATTCTGCGAGTTGTGTTTTATATCATTTCGGTTTTTAGAAAACTTTAAATTTTTATGGACTTGTGGAGGGTTAAAATATAGAAGCTAGAAACACTGGAGGGCCATGATTTATTATTATATAGTCTTAAAAGTATGAGGATTTCCTACTAACATATATTTTGGAGTAATAATTTTTCAATGCATAAAGTTGAACTTTAATTTTTGAAATCATCATGAGTGTGCAAACTGGATACATTCAATTATGGTTCCTGTTGTGGTCTGGACCACGATCTTCTATAAGAAAATATTCTGCTTGAGGTTTATTATGTTACAAAATATAACAAATTATGTCAGTGAGTTGTAATTGTTATGGTGGGCTTAGCGTGGCCTGTTGGTTAGGGTGCTCGACTCGCAATGTGAGGGTTGCGAGTTCGAATCCCCATTGCCGAACATGCTCATCCTATATGGTTGTCGTCTGAGCTGGTCACCCGGATGTAAAAATTCTTGGCTTACAAAACTTACCGGCTGACCCAAAACTAGTTTGGATTAAGGTCGTTACTGAAAAAAAATGAAGGTTATAGTTGTTATGGTATTTCAAAATCAAACTTAAATCGTGTCGTGAGTATATAAGATCCACTTATTAATTAGTTACTATTTTATATATTAATTAGTTCATATCCTTTGTTTCGCCTGCTTATCTGCTATAGTCTTCATAGATAAGTACTGTTTGTGGTGGCAATGGGTGGGATTCGAGCACAGTTCTACTTGTTAAAAAGGCTGGTGCCTCTACCTACAGGACTTAGGTGAAACATTAGCTACAAATCATGACAATGATGGATATCCGATCTATACACTTTTAACGTAAGTAATCAAAATTAAAGTTGGTAGATTTAGCATCCAAAGCGATTATATATATATTTAATTACTAGTTATAAGATGTGATCCAACTTTATAATTGTAAAAGTTAAGTAAGTTAGATCAAGTTAAAGAACATTGATTCGATCTTGCAACTCCAAGTCTGTCTGAGTAATCTGTGTTAAAAATAGAAGTTCTAGAGTTGTTATTAAATATATTCAACAATATGGCTAATATTAAGCATGAGCTATCCTTCATTCTAAGTGAACCTGTTAAAAATCAAGCATAAGCTATCCATCACCTCAAGTGATCCTGTTAAAAATCAAGCATAAGCTATCCATCATCCCAGGTGTACCTGTTAAAAATCAAGCATAAGCTATTCATCACCTCAAGTGATCCTGTTAAAAATCAAGCATAAGCTACCCATCAACCCAGGTGTACCTGTTAAAAATCAAGCATAAGCTATCCATCATCCCAAGTATGTCTGTTAAAAATCACGTATAAGCCATCCAACATCCCAAGTGTGCCTGTTAAAAATCAAGCATAAGCTATCCATCATCCCAATTGTGTCTGTTAAAAATCAAGTATAAGCCATCCATCATCCTAAGTGTGCCTGTTAAAAAAAATTGCATAAAAATATTAAGTAGTAAAAAGTAATCATTAAATATAATAACTTTTCATGAAACCCACGTATCACGATCATGGCCTACATCTGTATTTCCACCATGAAAGCTTTTATTACTCAAGGTTCTGTCTGACAACTCGTTACTCCGTATACTGCTGTTTTCGAGTGTTTTAGAATATTTTATATTCATGGTATTAGCTATTTTCAATATCACATCCCACGCCGAGATTTAAATGGAATATGAAGTATACACATGCAGTTTAATATGATTTCCTTAAATCGCTACAGCATGGTCGATTGAAAAGCACAGCATGCGATTTTTAGTTTGGGGAAGTCTAACAGGATAATGCTGTAGGAGAGAAGTAAAGGTTAGGTGAAGGAATGTTATACTCTCCTATGCCGAAACGTTTGCTTAGATAAAAAATATCATATTTTATCATTCTTCAAATAATATAAAACGATAAATGTGAAAATAAAAGGAATTCGGAGAAGTCGCAAATAATGTTTTTTTTATCCGTCGCTTTCTCGTTCTTTTATCGTGGTTTTTGTAAAATGAAGGAAAATAAACTTTGACAAAATAAAAAATGATCTTACGATATCAAAAAACTCGTACTGGGGAGGATGAGGGAGGTTAAGATTTGAATAACCGCCGATAAACTGAAAGTGACAAGTACTTACACAATATTCCTGAATAATTCAGACAACGTGATTTGAACGTTGCAATATGAACGCGCAGGGGAGTAGTATGTTCTTATGTTGTATATTTGAAATTAAATAAATTTACCAAAACATGTTACCGCTGTCCTTCTAACTCTTTCAAGAAAAATAAAATGTTTTATACTGTCATTTACGTATATGTTTACCGTGTTGGAATAAAATACAATAAACAACTCCTCGGGAGATAGGCCTCTTACTTTGAGGTACTTTGGACCGTTGATGGCCAACTCGAAGAAAACTAAAATATGGAAGTAAAGCTTAATTTAACCTGATAAGTATTAAGGTAATTAAAAATTTGGCGCCAAGAGCTTCTGGTGATCACGTTATTACCTCTTTCACCAATGTGAACTGTTTGAGTAACACTAGAAATCAGGTCTTGACGATCGACCCTTCATAAGTTCCTTAGCTGGTTTGGATGTTACGAGCGTGAGGTGTTGCTGGTTAGGAAACTCTTAAACACACTGTTCAGTCCATTCGTGATTGAGATTGTACAGAGGTTGTCTTCTCAACATACACTGGCATGAAATGTTCCTGCTAGTCATGCCCAGTGTAGTGTCCTTGAGTTGTCGAGTTATTTTCAATAAAAGGTCCCTTTTTGTTGCTTGAGTTATCCCAGGTTGTTAGTTAGTGAAGAGAACCAAGTCTTGTCCCATGCTTCATTAGACAGTACTGGTTTTTATAGATCCTCCTTAGTTTGTTCTTTTACAATTTGGTGTTGAAGAGCTTTTGGCTAAAGTGGTTTGTTTAATACTATCTAAGTCCATACATAGGTCTGAAAATAGAAGGCGAATAATAACAAGTGTCCTACTTGCTAAACTGCTTTTACGTGGAAGATAATGACGCCCTAGTTACATTAATGGTAGCCTGCAAGTTGAACGATGAGACTTAAAGAAGTTGTTTTTCAATCACTATAAGGATAACTACACGTCATTACAAAAGTGACTAAATACTGTGTAGTTTAATAGAGCAGACAGAAAAATAAATGTTTTACAGTCCGAGAGTAACTTTAGAATATTTTAAAGCTTGTCTCACCCACTTTCATTCGTACAAAAATTAATTGAATACGGGTATTTTAGTTCAAAATATCATTTGCTATAATGATGAATGGTAGTAACGAATATTTGATTGATTGTTTTTAAGAGCAATGTTGCACGATAGCTATCTGCACTAAACCTATCACAAACTATCAAAATGAAAATACAAATATATTTATGTAAAAGATTACCATAACGTATATTTAATTTTTAATTTCAATATTCGTTCTCTTACCAGTAATTCTTAAATGAAGTAGAATACAACACATTTCTATGTTCTTGGAGGAAAAATCAAAGATATAAGTATCAAAGTTTCGATTCAAATACTGATTTGTTTGAAAATATTTTGTTATTTTAAAGGCATAAACTTTTTACGAAGAACTCTATGTGACTCTCCCTAAATAACGCAGGATGGTAAAAGTTAGTATAGAATCATATGTTGTTCAGTTAATTAAGTAAGCGGGGATAAAATTATTACGCCTAAGGCTGTTTGTTTTGTTCACAAATTTTCATGTCAGTCAAACCCAACACATATAACAAAACCCGAAAATATCTGGTTGTGCCTGGAGAGAACACGTGACAATTAGCATACATACATAAAAGGATGTACACTGATGATGGCTATGAAATGGACGCACTTCATCATCATCTTTACGTAAGATGTCATGTGGCGGAAGGATACAATAATATTCCTACGTTACACGGATTCCATAAGTGATTTCGTAGAAACTGCTTGTCGAGCTTTGGCCTGAGGCAGAATATATATTACATCAAAATTATTTAAAGATAAATAGATAGACAGAATGAATAGCAAGTGAATAAAAAATATACTAAAACAAAACGAGAGACAATTGGTTGGATTAATAACATCACATAACACACACACACACATATATATTTATACATACATATATAAGTTAATGGATAGAAACGTCAGTAGACAGAGCAGTGTGTGAATAAGAAAACCAACGGAGAGATGTATTGATTAAAAAAATATAAAAGTTGAAAAATATGCTTAGATAGAAAAGAAATAAACGAATAAAACAATAAATATGAAAATTAATAGATGTACAAAAAAGATAAATTTTATGAAATTTAAATTAGTTTGCATATATTTGACCTTATTTATAGTCGTGTTGTACTTGAAAATACACAAAAATATACAATGGGCATTATATGCTCTGCTCACCGTGGGTATCGAAACCCAAGTTTTGGCGTGATAAGCCCTCAGACTTGCTGCTGAGCCACCGGGAGTGCTGCACAAATGAATACGTTTTTAAAACTTACTCGTGTGCATCCAATAATATAGTACACATATAAATTTTCGCGGTCTGAAATCTGTAAGGGGAGAAAATATAATTCTGGGATACTTTTTTATAATCCTAGTTATTTGTTCAATCATATTACACAGATAGGCTTTTCTATTGAACACTTAATTATAAACACATCTATACAAGATACAATATTATAACGTCTTTAAAAGCTTGACGAACTAAATTCGCATTGCGCAATTTTGTAACTAAGCGTAGGTTGGAAGATCAAGAAGAACACGTGGTTGTTTGTTTGTTTTTGAATTTCGCGCAAAGCTACTCGAGGGCTATCTGTGCTAGCCGTCTCTAATTTAGCAGTGAAAGACTAGAGGGAAGGCAGCTAGTTATCACTACCCACCGCCAAGTCTTGGGCTATTCCTTTACCAAAGAATAGTGGGATTGGCCGTCACGTTATAACGCCCCTAAGGCTGAAAGGGCGATAATGTTTGGTGGGATGGGGATTCGAACCCGCGACTCTTAGATTGCGAGTCAAACACCTCAACCATCTGGCCATGCCGGGCCTATAACACATGCGTAGTCTAGAGTTTCAGAATTAGACACAATATTAAACGGTATTAGACCAATTTCGTGGAAAGGATTTTGCTGTCAAAAACCCATTGAAACATCAACTGGAAGAGGATTTCGCAACCTTTCATAGGTAATATCAAATCTATATATAAATATTTCTGTATGGGTTTTTTAAACTTTCCATTTTGTTTCCATGTTGATTTGATATAACTTTGTAAACTTATATTAATCCTTTATTAATGCCTTTGTACTTAAGTCTTAAGCTAGCGTGGACGCGTTTATCTGTAAACTTCTAGGAACTTCGGCTATTCACACAGGTGATGAACCTATACAGCTTAGCTTGAGATGGTTAAACTGTGTGTGGAATAGTAGTTTAGTATGTAATCTAAAGTATTGTGGAATATCGCACTGAAGGCTCCGTACGACTATAAAAGTGGGATACTACACAATCCTCTCTCTTCCCCTTGATTTTTGCCCTCTACTTCAACAGCCAGGTAGTGAATGAACAAGAAGCAAACTAGTTTTTAGTTTAACTCCACCACAATTATAAATAAAGACTATATCCATTTGCTCACTTGTACTTGCTTGTTGTTTTTTCTGTTATTCATGTTTGATTTATTCTTTGTTTAACAATCCATAATTTACGTTTTATGGATACTTTTGGTTACCTGTTGGTATCGGCGTATCCCAATATCACGCACTTTTAAGTATGAGTGTCAAAAGTAAAAGCAAGCTCTTGCAAGGAACACTATATAGGCTTATGAATGTGAAATTTAACAATAATAGTAATTACTTAATGGTTAGTTTTAAACTAAAGAACATAAATAAATATATCGAAATGAAAATTCTAAAGAATAATTTAGTGTTTTGTTTTGTTCGCTAAGCTACTCAAATGGATGTCTGTGCATTACCTTTCCTGCTTTTGAGTTAAACACTAGAGGGAAGAAAGCTAGTCAACAACACTCACCATTAACTTTTGGACTATTATTGTTATACCAAACGTTGGGATTTGACCGTTAATCTTATAGCACAGCTACATGTGGTTTTTTTTTGTTGTTGTTGTTGTTTTTGCAAAGGGACGCGAGCCACGAACCCTTCAATTCACAGTTCGGGCACGCTTACCATTGGCAATGCCCGGTTGGTTTTGGTCGGTCTACAGTTATACAAGTATTTGGAGTCCATATAATTTGTTTCTTTTTTAACGTTAACAAGTATTAATTATATACACCTGGAAAAACGTTAAGCACCCCCAAATATTTTTCAGGATTGCTTATTGAAAAT
>NW_013665837.1:372987-376257 GCF_000517525.1 Limulus polyphemus | reverse complement strand
GTCCATATTTTGATGTTATGATATGTAAATTAAAAATTGTTATTTTACGGTGATAATCTTGTTTTCTTGTGCCCAATAATGCATAATTTCATTCGATAAACACGTTTAGATTGAATGGTAATTTATAATCAGTCACAAGAACGTCGAATCTGAATCACTTGAAAAAACACGGGGGTGCTTAACTTTTTTCCAGGTGTATACTTTGTGTGGTATGCAGTTTCTAAAAATCAGAAATTCATTATTAATCATCCGATTGTGAACGACAAATGTCTGAGAGTTTTCGAAATAAATGTACACAAATCACTAGTTTCTGCCAGTTGAGTGCTATCAGCACGAGGTTGTATACAGGATAATGCATCTTTATGGAGGTTAGCCATAGACTAATGCAACTTTATAGAAACGGAAAGCACAAGATCGAAAGCACGTGATTAATATAACTGGTCACATGGTGTGAGTAATAGAATTTTGGTTTAACCACTTTCTAAGTCTTGAATAACACTTAACTTAAATAAGAGAAACTCCAAACTAAAAAAAACAAAACATTATTAAACATGAACTTTAACCATAAATATAAACTATTTTTTATGAGAAATCAAAAGATTTAGGTAAGTTTGTAAGAAGAAACTAATTTTGCTTCATGAATTTTATTTCTATTTGATGGTTTGAAAACAACTTCCAAAATCAAACATTAAGAACAAAATTTCAGGGGTTTAAGAGAAGTTTATTCGCTTTGAGGTTTATATGGGCTTATGTTGCCAAATCTGTATCCAGGGTGGATCAAAGGTTATTAAAGAAAACATTACAAAGAAAACTGAAATCAGTTCAATTATTGTTTGTTTCAGAGTAAGACGTTAGAAATTATAATACATATCCAATGAATCAACTATATAATTATTTTTGTCTCACCCTGTATGATTCCGAATAAGTCGAAATGTAATCGTGTTCTTCACAATACACACCTGAAACCTGTACAACCTAAATACTGACAAACAACCATCATTTACAACCTCAATCAAAGTGTAGAACCGTGTTTTTATTATTCGGGATATCTAAAGAAGACGTGAAATCGTTAGGTAATTAGAAAGACACCTCGAAGGTGCAAGACTTGAGTTTAGTATTTTCAAGTTGCGAACGTCATGTAAAAACAGAAAAACTTGGACGCCATGTGAGAAATTATGCTAGTATTCAATCCCAGTTTGTGACTAGAGTCGAATTGAAAAAAGCGGTATTCTAATTAACTGTTTTTTTTTAATCTTCTCGTCTTTTTTTTCCCCCGGAATAATGGTAAATAATGCTCGAAGATATGCCGAAAATAAGCTACTTCTATGATTACGACTAAATATTGACTTTCTTGGGAAGACATCTAATTTAAAATCAAAGCTCCCATAAACCTCGCGGCACTTCAGTTCAATATAGTTTCTAAAAGTCTCCCCATCATTTTGTTATGTTCGCAGGGTCTTTGCATTTTTTTTCTTTTTCAGTTTCGTCATCGAACTCTCTAGAATTTCAAGCAAGGAACCATGTATATTTCAGGAGTGTATGAATAGCCCACAAGGATGTTACTATGCGGCTTTCAGCTATAATGTTAGATGTTAGCACTAAAGCAACCAATGGTATGTATACCAACGATGGATCACTTCACTTACACTTTGTCGGTATTTACGTCTTTAAAGACCTGGGAAGGTCAGGTCCAGCGACGGATGACTAAACTTAAGCACTCATTTAAATATGGCGGGAACTTGGTAAGTAAACTGTATGGTGAAAGGTTTATTTTGGATACTTACGAAAAGCTATAAAAGGCTACTTGCGCTAGCTACTTCAAACTACATTCGTTAAAAAAAAAGACAAGAAAACGAATATAATGATTTTTATTGCACCGTATATGACATCCATGTATATATCATTTTTCTGAACGTTTTTCAAAGAGTTCTTTATTTGATAACACTGATGTTTCCATTAACTTCAGCTTATTTAGCTAATCATATACCGTTTACATAATATTTCTGTTTAAGTGACATAGCGTGTACGACAATTTATTTAAATTCATATCTCACATTATTTGTTAAATCTACTCTTTTTCAGAAGTACTTAGTGAGCGACCGACCTCAAGGGGTGCACTAGGGTAAGGAAGAGGGGAGGTATCTTGACACTATTTAGTGATCTATAATGATAACTGTAAATCTAGGAATTTATATTTTTCAGTTGCATCGATAAGTTTCATTATTGGCATATGGATGTGGTTCATCTGGAAACACTCTGGTGGTCCTATTCACAACTAACTGATAATCGTGGGAAAGGTTATATTTTCCCTTTGAATGGGAAGGTAATAATACTGGTATGCAGAAAATTTACAGAAACAGACCCACATTATATGTCTGTGTATATCAGTGGAAAATGAAAGGTCTATTGTATGGTGTATTTTTGCAGGTAATGTCATATTCAGTAATAAGACGTCTGGGTCATATAAGCAGTGATTTAATAGCAGAAAAACTAAATAGCAGAGAAATTATGAAAGTAATGCAGAAAATACATACTGCATATATATATATATATATATATACACACACACACACATAGGTGATATATATATATATATATGTTCTTATGTCAACATCCGTTAAAGTTATAAAAATACAAGATACAAATCAAATAAAGCTAACGTCATATATCTTGTTGATTCACTTATTCGACCAGGAAACTCTCACTTGAGCTGCCTTATAGTGAAACGATTACTTAAATTAGGTTTAATCTAACTGACTATAATCTACAACTTATTGTAAAATTTTATGTCGCTTTCTTTAGATGAAAACCCCGAACAACTTATACATAAAAACAAAACATTTATTAAATGAATTGTTTCCATTCTTATCGATGATACTTTTCCACCTTACAATCAAGCTGTTAATGCTATGATTAAAGAAATCACTTGGCTTTGACGCAAAAAAATATAATAGTTAAACGAACTCCCCTCGCGTTAGTGTAGCCTATATAACGTGTAAAGTTTAGTATATTTTAATCCCTTATAGTGATGCCACACGACCATACACACATTCGGCATGTAATGCTGTTTGAATACAAGATGGGAAACAACGCCTCTGTAGCCACAAAGAATATCAAAGTAGTTTATGGAAATGTTTTGAACGTTCGTAAGTGTCAACGATGGTTTAGCAAATTTCGTTCAGGTGACTTTAGTCTTAAAAATGGTGATGGCAGGGGTCGACATGATGAAATTGATATTGATGCTCTGAAGACGCTTGTTGAGTTTAACCC
>NW_013665837.1:367450-372432 GCF_000517525.1 Limulus polyphemus | reverse complement strand
ACACACTCGTGAAATGGCCTTGAAATTGTATGTCTCTCATGAAACAATACGAAAACATCTAAGAAATATGGGAAAACTCCATAAAGAAGGTATTTGGGTGCCTCTCGAACTCTCCGAACGTGTGAACGTTGCTTCGTCTCTTCTGGCGCGTAATGCGCGTGAACCATTTTTGGACAGAATTGAAAAATGGATTCTCGATGCGAATCTATTTCATTTAATAAATGTTTTGTTTTGATATATAAGTTGTTCGGGTCTTTTCATCTAAAAAAAGTGACATTAATTTCTTTACGACCTAATGCATTACGAAAACTGCATATCTAACATATGAAATCACTGTAGATTTTCTAATCTAGATATCTTCTTTGCAAAAATGATTTAAAACCTCACTATAGCTAATACAATGTACTAACATTTAATATAAATTGTATAACTATAAAACGAAACCTAAATGAATACCTGTTCTCATTGAAAGATAAACATTTTTGTTTTTACTTTGACAAAATCCTTTTCAATTCGAGTGCAGAACCTTTCATAATGGAAGCACAGCAAGTGCAAAAAGTTAAACAAACTAAATTTGATGCAACGATAAAAGTGTTCTGTATGATAAATATATTTATCCAGGACTTCGGTACTTCTATCAAATATTTGAGTAACAAATAACATTTAACGAACTCGTTACAAAGCGGTGGTTAACACTATTATATAATCTTTGATTGGTTGCTTAGGCAGAGTATTCATAATTAGTCTAAGTTTCAACACTATTATATGTTGTTCACATTCAAGATATGGCTTCTTCCGGTAATGTAACTTTATTCAGAAAATACGCATAAACCTTAAAACTCTTTATAGTTTTCATATCGATTACCTTCAAAAACGTCAGTGTTAAAATATCCCATGGGACGCAAAACGTCCAAAAAATAATAATTTATCTTTTTTTTTTTGTATTTTCACCTTTGAAGAAAGTTTTTCTTGTCCCCCGGCGGAACAGCGGTAAGTTTTCCGATTTACAACGCTAAAATCTGGAGTTCAATTCCCCGTGGTGGACACAGTAGATAGCCTAATGTGGCTTTGCTCTAAAACAAACAAATAGTATTTCCAGTATTTTATTTCAGTTTAAATACTTTTTAAGCTGATTAAGAAACATGATACATACAGGTTGTATAAATCAATGTATTCTAAGTTTCCACAGAATTTCCATTATAGAATATTTAGCTTTTAAAATTTTCTGTCTGTCAGCTGAGGTAAAATGTGTTTCCAAAGAAGAGGACTAAATCATCATAAATTACAAATTCAAAAACACAATGTTCTTTAAACCCTTAGTCTGGTATGATAAGCGTTGTGTATAATACTGTTTGGTTCTCTGTTTGAGGTTATAAAAGCTACAAATAAAGAATCCATGTTTGGGGTGATAAACTTAACGAATAATATTGTCTTAATACCATGTTTGGGATGGTAAAGAGAACGAATAAAATAATATTAATCTCTTCTTTGAAGTGACAAACGTCACGTATGATAATGACTTAATCCCATGTTGTTAAGGTAAAAAATCGCTACGATTTTTTGTTTGTTTTTGCTAAGTACAAAGCTATACAAGGGACAATCTGTGCTCTTTTCGCCACGGGTATCAAAATCCAGTTTGGCTGTGGATGAAACTATTTTCATTTGGTAATGTTTGAGGTAATAAACGCTATAATAATGTATTTTAATTACATTATTGTGGTGGTCAACGTCTCTGATTATAGTTTTATTTTCACATTTCAAGTGATAAACGCAAAAATACTGTGTTTTAATCCCACTATTGAAGTGGTAAACGTCACGAATAATAGCTTTATTTTCACATTTCAAGTGATAAACGCAAAAATACTGTGTTTTAATCCCACTATTGAAGTGGTAAACGTCACGAATAATAGCTTTATTTTCACATTTCATGTGATAAACTGATTTAAATTTCAGACACGAATATTAAGATTAATAAGAATACTATAAATGTCCAGGACAAGACCAACGTGATTTACAAAAAAAAGATGAGACGTACTTGATTTCAATTACTTAGATTAAGTAACCGAAGTAATTAAGTAAACTATCTTAGTAATTAAGTAAACTATTAAGTAAACTATCTCTCTAACTTCAATTCAAAGATATTCTTTTACACGATATAGCATTTCAAAGTAAAGGGTGAAGAATCGTGAATATTTTGCCATTTATATCTCAAAATAATAATAATATTTAATGGAATTTCTGATAGTTCTGACCACAAAGAGGCTGTGCTGTTTAAAAGTTAAAGTGAATCTCTCATTTCTAGTTGTGTATGTGTCAAATGAAGTTATTTCGAAAAATAAGTAACAATTAAAAAAAAATAAAAAATTATGTGAACGATAAACGTTCAAGAGTAATGTTGAAATTGCTTGTTTTTTGTTTTTTTCTTGAAGGCCTTCCCTTCAAATTTAATTTTAAACATGAAATGTTAAGCATATTTTTACTTATTTCTACAGGAATACAATGAAATCTGGATTAATTATCTTATTCTCTTAATAGAAATCTTTATATCCTACAGTGCAGGTTTCATGTCTGAAATGATTTCACATGCGTTACTAATTATAACTCGAAATAATTATCTTTGCTCCTTTCTTTATTATTTGCGGGTAGTTTTAATTGGGTCAACCAAGTCGTCTATTGATTAGTAATGCCTAGTTATTTGCGATCTCAACAAGTAGTGGAGAGATTACTGTACAAAGAAGTTCAATAGAAGACAAAGGTGAAAGTAACAATGTTTGTTATGAAGTTAGGTGTAAGGCAAATCGGTTGAAGTTGAGAGAGGTGAGAAAGCGACTGACCTATAGTTGGTCTTTAAGGGATTAGAGGATTCCAGTTCTCTAAGTAATTGGAAAATGAATGAAGTAAGCGGCCGTCTTTCTGAGCTCAGCTTGTATGGAAACAACAAGACTCTCTATATTTAACTTTATAATTCGATATACGAGAAACAGGCGTGAGGTCAGAAAGAAAGGGACTGGTTGGGTGTTGGTTTGAGAAAAGAATATAAAAGACGGAAGTTCAAAAAAGAAGATCAAGAAATATGAGAGAGAGAACGAATGAGCTGAGAAAGGCGAAGGAAGAAAGCAATATGCTGCCATTAAGATATCAAATATATTTATAAATCGATGTGTTATTGGTTGCCATTAATAAACATCAATTTTGTTATGTTTATACTTGTATGAGTCAATTCTTGATAAGTACAACCTAAATAAAGTTGATGGGCATAAGTATATCATGATCGTAACAACGTTTAAAAGGAGATAGTAACATATAAGCTAACAGGTCTATTTCTAAGTGATTCTAGCTACCTTGTTCACAGACTGCTGTGATAAAATTAGGTTAAATAGGCAATCTTCCACTTTTACTTTGATCAAACAACATACATAATTTTACTAGATAATCGTAAGAGGTTTATCCCTTATTATTTTCTTCTTTACTCTACGATTGTTTCATCTTTTTATATTTCTTTCCAAGTTTCCCTTTCCATAAAACTGCTATACATACTTTTTACTTGTCTACACAGCTTTTCTTCGCCGAGGTTTGAAATAAAGAGTTTCTCAAATAGCGAACAATAAGTGGTGCTAGGTAGGTATCATGACTTGCTATCCATCTTCTTTGCTTTCAAGGGTTTATTTACAGCACACAAGGGGGTAAATCTCCTTGTAGCCGAACTATGACTACTGTACTTGTTCGATAGCGATATTATTCTCCCAGAATCTTATATACCGGCATTTGCCAAATAATAGTCCGATAATCTACAAAGCAACACGTGGTACTGAGTATATTGACTTGCTGTGATAAACAGTTATATTTTCAGATTTTGGTTTTCACAAGGGAGACTTCAGCCGCCTTTATAGATTCAAATTACCATGATTGTAACGCTATATTTCAGCCTAAGCACTACACATGCAGCTTTAGCATGGTACCTTCAGTGAAGAATAAACAAACTCGGTGAAAAATATGGGAAAAATACTTCTTATGGCGAAGTCTATTACGTAGAAAGTTCTGGGTGATTATAAGGCACCAATCCCTAGTGGAAACTAGCGAATTATCTTACAATTCTGAATGCAACGAGAGCATCTGAATATCAAGGAAAATCAGGCTACTGAAAGATAATATACACTACCACCGATTTTCAGAAAACAGCTTACTATCTAATCCAATTAAAACTCTTAAACCCCTGTCTCGATGTTCTATTCCTTATCACATTACAAGGCTGTCGAGGAACAGTTTATAATTCAAAATAAAATATCATTGCATTAGGTTACATATGCAACGAAACTGTTCCCTAAGACATAAGCCTTTAATATTATTACATCACATATATAGGTAGCTAGCTTAATCGAATAAAATATATACAAAGAAAAAGGTATTTGGTGAGAAAAGATTGAGTAGGATATGATGAGGACCTTGACCTGAACTGACCTAAGTACTAATATCTCTAGTAACTCCTAATGACAAAAATCGTTAGGATGCCGCGAGTGGTTAGCGTGCCGGGCTGCGAAATGGATGGTACTAGATTAAAGACGCGATGCCGTTAAATATGATCGGCACTTTTAGCTGTTAAATAAAAAGTGGCAGTCAATTGTTATGCGGTACCAGCAGCTGTGCAGAACCCTTGTGACGTAGGATGCCGCTGACTGGCTGCACACCCTCTACTCAGTGGTTCTAAGTTAGGGACGGCAATATCTGAACACAGTGGCATCTGTATGATGAGCTAACTCATGTGTAATAAGGTGCGGTGCCTTTCAGGTTGAAAACGCCAATACCAATAACAGGTGATAAGTTGATATGAGTGCAAAGAACTTCTAGCTTAAATCTATTCATATTCTCAACATATTGTATGTGTAGAGAGCAGTTGGATTCCGTATGTAGTACATTTTAAGGTAAAAAAGTTTAATATTAACTCGTTGCTATAGTTGTTCAGCTATTTGAACTGTGGCTCAGTG
>NW_013665837.1:363795-367131 GCF_000517525.1 Limulus polyphemus | reverse complement strand
AGGCTCAGTGATGAATAGAAAAACTCGTTCTTGAAGATGGGAGCAGTGGTCCATAACATGAAAGTCCATTAGAAGTTGTTACTTGTTTCCTTTACTGATGAAAATGATAAAGATAGTTTTTTTAATAAAAAAAAGGGAAACGCTAATGTTTGTTGATGCAATGAAAAATTAAGTGGGTTTGTAAAAGTTCCGATTTCTCTTTATATTCAAATCCTGAAACAGATCAGAAACATTTTTATAAATGAAGGAAGACCTGTTAACAAGACAGTTTAAAGCCTGATCAATGTTGAATGGGGCCCAGCATGGCCAGGTGGTTAGGGTGCTTGACTCGTAATCTGAGGGGCACGGGTTCGAATTCCCGTCCCACCAAACAAGCTCGCCCTTTCAGCCGTAGTGCGTTATAATGTTATGATCAATCCCACTGTTCGTTGGTAAATGAATAGCCCAAGAGTTGACGGCGAGTGGTGATGACTAGCTGCCTTCCCTCTAGTCTTTCACTGCTAAATTAGGGACGGCTAGCGCAGGTAGCCCTCGTGTAGCTTTGCGCGAAATTCAAAATAAACCAAACCAATGTTGAATGGGAAAACCTGTCGAAACAATGAAACGTTCCCGGCTTTTGAAACTGATCAAATAAAAAAGGAGAATATGTAGTTTCAAGTATTAATTTTGTAACAAAATTATTCGGGTTGTTAGCGGTTTGTTTTGTAAAACACAGTAATATCTCGATTTTCAACAAATATTTATGTAAGCCTTACATTTAGATAATACCAATAGTTCGTTAAACGAATGTCTTTGACAAATATATACAGGGTAGTCCAAAATTATCTTTCCTATTTTAAAATTTAATAATTAAATAACTAAGAAAATACAACAAAGCCATTTTCAACATCTTGTAACCAAACTTTAACCAGTTTTTATTATCATGTTGTTTTTCACTCCAGTGAGTAGTATTACCCCGTAAAATGGCAACCCGCGAGAAAAGGCTCAATGCGTCGTTTCAATTGTAGAGACCAAGTCAGTGACTGTGGTGCAGTGTAATTACAAACACCACTTACAGGGAAAAAGTATAGGGGTATATTAAGGATATCGTGTATTGCACACACACATAGCAAACATCACAGAGCTAAAGAACAGAATAGCGGATTGCCACTGATTGCAACGGATTGTCATTGCCACTGTAAGTGTGGACATGTTGCAGCGAACGTGGACTTAAATCGAACATCGGTTAGACGTGCTGAAAGCCACTAATGGTACACATGTCAATAAAAACTGTTTGAATTGGGCTACAAGATGTTGAAAACTGCATCGTTATATATACTTAGTTAGTAAATTGTTAAATTTCAAAATAGGAAAGACAATTTTGAACCACCCTGTATTTAATAATCATCTAGCAGTCACAAGTTTGACGTCAGCGGAATAGAATTTCTTCTCTTGATTATTAAACTTCTCTGAATATCTGTATCCGAAGGTGAAAAAAAAATGCTGAGTAACACATCAAAGTTATCTAGTTTAATCTCCAACCAGTGGACCAGGAACATTAATTAAGTAAATAACTTATCGTCTACTTTTTTTGTCAATCATAATTCTTCGAACTAAATTAACCGTGATTAATTCCTATGATAACTGTAATATTCGTTTTTTTAAACCTCGTTAAGGACACTGGAGGCAGAAAATTTAAGAAACATTCGTGAAATTGTGTCTTTGTAGTATTTTATAAAAACATTTGGTTAAAAAGAAATGTGTATTTTAAGACTAGGGAAAATGATATCCTTTCTCAAGATACTAGTCTTAAACTATATCCTTGAAAGTTTTACTTTCTTATTGCTATGGATAGTCTAATAATGAAATTTAGTTTTAGCTTCTATCTAATATTTTTTTAATACCTTAGTATCTTAGTATATACATTTTTCTAAGCGTAGTAAAGAGCGAAAAGACAGTTTCGAAGATTTGAAAGCTTTTTCTATGAGAAATTACGTTTTTTGGTATATTGATTAGTTTATCAATTCAGATGGCTTAATGTTTTTTGTTCTTTTTTTATATTTTCGCATTGAAAAAAACTCACTTAGCTTAATATTCAGATAAATGTTCTATAGAGAGACAAATATGATATTTTACATATTACATTTTGTATTTTTGTTGTTTTCATTAGTATATCTTTCTTTTTTATCATTTATTATTTATTTATATTTACATTATGAGTTCTACTAATTTAAAAAAACATATATATGGGCATCGTGATTTGACGTTTCTCTTAGTTTCCACTTTTGGTTGAGATGATTGTTATCTAGACAGCAGAAACAAAGGGATAAACGTTCCACGGTCAACAAGAGATTTTTATCTTCTGAGGAAAAGCTCACGTGTTTTCCCACGAGATAAACAATATCTATTCACAGACAGAGCGAGAGTACAGAACCCAGGAAAAAATTAATGCCATAAGTTTCCTACTTATCTGTATTAAATGTAGTTACTTCTAAAGGAAGGAGTTGCTCACCTCCTTGATTAACAGATGGATGAAAGAACCTTACACCTCAATTACGTCGTGAACTGGAAAATCTAAGCTGTTTGATACATCTTCGTTAGAAAGAGGTGTCAATGACGAGCCCAAGAGACTAATGGTAGAGATCACTCGTTCCTGACAACAACTCCAAGAGGGAAGTTGCTAATTTAGAGTTTCTGTCTTACGAAAGCGATTCTTAGAAGCTGAATACCAAAACTAAAGTTTTATAATGTTTTATTCGCAGAGAAATTCCACAAAGAGCAAAGCTTCAAGAGAGACAAGGTTTACAATAAGTCTACTGTAATTTTGTTCACTGGAGGACCGAACTAATAAGTGAAAGGAAGTTTGAAAATATAAGAGTTTTAGTTTTTAAAATATTTTATGCATATACGATAATTCACACTTATGAAAAATATATTATATTTTCGAAATGGAAATAAATTCTCTAAATGTTGGGAAAATCCTGCAAGTTTCACTTTACCTTTTTTCCTGTTTTTGATGACCAAGAAACATCTTTAAGAAGTGAATATGGATTTTTTGGCAGACAATTGCTAGTCGGCCTGAATAGGAAAAAGTGACTTTTTAAAACACTAAAGAGGGCATTTATCATCAAAGGTTTTCTTGTTTGCTTCGTATATTCGCGCAAAGCTACACAAGGGTTATCTGAGCTAGGCTCACTTTTCTTTCTTTTTTACTGAAAGACTACCAAACGCATGCTTTACTCTATTCGAATAGCAGGATTTGACCGTCACTTATCTAACGAATTTACGACCCCAAAGAGGGAAGCGCGATCGTATGGAATCGGTAGAAAAACAACAGATTGTTTGTTTGTTTGTTTG
>NW_013665837.1:350755-363778 GCF_000517525.1 Limulus polyphemus | reverse complement strand
ACTTTATAACCGCCCCCACGGCTGGAAAGGGCGAGCATATTTGGGTGGGTACGGGGTTTCGAAGCCGCGACTCAAATATTGCAAGTCAAGCGCCCTAACCAGACAAATAATGGACCCTCTGATTCTCAGTCCGGCTAGCGAACCACTAGTCACTGCCCAGTCATGATCATTAAATGAGTTCTGTAGCAAACAATAGCGATTTTCTTTTAATATTTTACCTGTAAATCAGTTTGTGTGGTCAATGTAATTTGTTTGAAATATTCAGCAACTTGTGCAAGTCGTTTTTCTTTCTGAATTGTTATTAATATATCTGCACAAAATATAATGAACATGAGACACGTTTTGGGACACTTAGCAAGAGTCTATTATTCTGAGAAAGAACTTGGTGTGGTTTTGTTTAGCACACGATGAGCTATTTGTGTTCTGTACGGTTATCGAAACCAAATTTTTGACGTTGTAACCCTGCAGAATTACCATTGAGTGACTGAGGGGGGAGCTGAGAAAACAACAAAATTCATTATATTTGTAATATATTAGTATATATTAAACTTAAAAGTAAAAAATGTGACTAATATTTTTTTACTGTCTTGTTTGACAACGTTATTATTTGTAAAAAAAAACTGTTAAACATTACCGAAACAAGATATAACTAAGAAATTTTATATTTTAGTGTTTACTCGGTAAATAAGTTCATTTGATTAAATGTAGAACTGACCAATTACTGTAGTATAGATTATATATAATCAAACACAGTTTAGGTGTGAAAAAAGATGTGTTCAAAAAAGGATTAACATGCGACTTAAAGGACTTAACTCAAAATTGCTGTTAAACTGACAGCTACACTTATAGCATTGATAAGAATTTTATAGCAAATATTCATTCATTAGTTAGCCAGGCCGCGTATTTTGTTTTATCCACCATCATGTCCCAAGTTGAACAAAAAACGCAGCCCAACTAACTAATGAATGAATAATTGCTGTAATATTCTTATCAGTGCTATAAGTGTAGCTATCAGTTTGGCCGTCAATTTTGATTTCATTCCTTTAAGTCGCACGTTCAATCCCTTTTTGGCCGCATCTCTTTTTCACACCTAAGGTGTTTTTGATTAGATATCATGACTTTTTGTCAATACACACCAACAAACAACACCAAATATGAAAGTGACTCTCGATAGTAACCCACATTAGCTTTAGGATCGCAACCCTATTACTCGGAACAGCCCTTTACTTCACAGAACTAACCAGATTCTTTAAAACATACGGTGGTGGTTTTTCCTCTCTAAAACAGTGTTAATAGCTTCCTTTATAGTAACGTCATGGAATTTAGATTAACAGTTTCATGTCACCACCCCCATGCTATCGTACAGTCGTATGAAGCATCATTATTTCTCCTAAATACTTAAGCTAATATCACGTGACGCTAAACACTTTTAATCAGGATAATTTCATAGAATTTAGTAAATTTGTGTTGAAAAGTTGGCAATGTATAATAAAAAATATCTGTCCACCATTATGAATCTTTTGAAAACTTGAGCTAGAAACTGCTAATCTAGTTTGCTTGGCCTAATCAATACTTTTGTATCTGCAAGCCCTTTCACCTTTTGCTGCAATAAATCAGCCGTCTTTAATCTGACTTAAAAAAAATTAAAAATGACACACTTTTACTCTTAGGTAAAGCTGTAGTAATAATGTTAGACCGATAGCTCATGTGACTTTTTACGGAGGCGTACGCAAAACGTTTCGTTAAATTTGATCGGTTTTTGTTGAATAACTTAACACATGTGGCTTATATTTACACGAAATGAGACTCCTAATTGCAGGTTGAAAAGATATATCAGTGTACCAAACTAGAAAAAAAATCCATAAAAGTTAGGTATGTTTTTCTATCAAATAAATTTACATATATTTTTATGCGAAGAAAAAAAGGAAGAAATTCAGTCTCAGGTATTTCTTAATGGATTGGCTTGAAATTTGGTGTGTGAAGTAAGAGTGCAATAGAGCACATCCACTGAAAATATGTGATAGCTTGGATTACCATAGTCTAAGGTAAAGAAAGTGGAAAATCCCTAAACTATCACTCCTGTAATAACATACAGTGTGTCCTGCAGCAGGTTGTTTTGGCCGCACGACACACTATCGTTTGTCTTGATTGTAGCGTCTGAACCCTTTTCATTTTACAACACTTTTGCTAATATGATACCAACAATAATATTATTGGGTTAATATATTTTGACCATTGATATTTGTGGTACTTAAAATCCTATTTCTAACACTTTTTTCCAGTTATTTAAAAACACGTGAAAATATCAATATCTATGTGCGTAAATTCATCATTTTGTAGCATTTTCGACCTGTGGTGATTTTAGTGTTAAAACAATAATAAGAATTGTGAACTTTGTCATTACCAGGTAATTAAAATCAGATGAAATGTTGCCTATGTAAACCAATAAGTATTCTGCATTCTAAGTTACATTCTGTAGCAATAAAACCTTTCACAATTTTTGGTTTTAGAAATACTTTTAAGAGCAGTTTCGTATGATAAACATCAAAATGGTCTTATCAAATTTCACGTCACCGGCCAATGTTTCTTATTACAGTAATTTATTATAAATTGGTACTATGTTAGTACAAGTGAAGTACTATTAGTGAATGATTAAATGCTCAAGCATAAGGCATAATTGTACATAAAATACGAGAATTTAACAAGAAAAAGCAAAATTGTTAAGCACGACCTTCTTTTCGATATGTTTTTCGTAACATTATTCCTGGTGGTGTTTTATAGCTATAAATCATCTGTTTTCTGCTTATTAGAAAAACAAAAAATAGAAATTAATGGAGAAATGGAAGTTATTATTGATAGAAAAACCAACGAACATTTTGAATGGAGCAACAACTTGGTTTGTACATTCGATTGTACAAAAAAAAACAAAAATGAAGAACAACATGAAAGAAAAAAGAAACAAATTAAACGAAAGCAGTAGGATGTAAGTTAGCTCATCAAATAAGATTTGTTTGGCTATCCAATAGTAGATAGCTTAATACAAAATTGTTAGTCATACTTTATAAATCTGACCCTTTTCCGATTGCATGCTTGTTCTGTATGTTCAAGTTGATTACTTTACGGAAATATTCTAAGTGCACATGAACTACAAAATCTGATAAATACTAAGAACAAATTTTGGACATTAAGTAGTGTTCCGTATACAGAAAATTTATGATTTATGGCTTGGCCTTGGATTATTTAAAGAATGGCCTTGGATTATTTAAAGCATGGCCTTGGATTATTGTACTCAGACTGTGAATCCAAGGTTCCATTGTTCATTGGTCTTGCCACAAAACCATTATTTACAATTTCGGGTTGTAGGTGCACTATAAGAGTAATGGTCAGACAAGAGTATCTTTAGAGTTGGTAGTGGGTGCTCTTGATTAGTCGCCTTTTTTTCCTAGTATACTACTTCAAAATTAGGAATCGTAGCTTTCTGCAAACATTCTAAAACAAACACATTTTTACCCATACATGACAGAATGGAACATTTTTAGGAATTATGGCATTGGGCTATTGTCATTCCTTTCCAAACGCCTGGGATGGATCCCACAAGTTCTTGAAATTATTAAGTCTGTTGTCTTGATTAGGTAACTTTCTAAGTTTTGAAGAAATGGTTAACACTTATATTGTTCCAACCTTTGAATCAAATAAAATTTCTAGAAACCCAATGTGGCTTTCGCAGAAAAAAAGTCTATTATAGACCACAATTAAGGAAAGTGTTTGTTTTTTTTTAGACAGAGCATCTAGTCTATATTTTTTACGGAAGAAAATCGTGTGACACCACATGGAAGTGTGATATACTGAGAAATGTGTGTGGTCCATTTATCCTGTGGTGATGGAAATGAAGTTCTCAGAAATGGTTTTCAAGAATAATCTGATTTTTATTCTGCACATAAAACAGCTCAGCTTGAATTCTACAAGGGCACTGAATATCCTGCATGCACTCTCTTCTTGTCAATAATTAATATTAATTATAATTAAGCCATATATATATAGAGTGAAACTTAAAAACCAACCTGGCAATCAGTATAGCTAATTAGATACAAGAGGGGATGTTCAATAGCCGCGGAACTTGAATTTATTTTAGGTAGGATTACAGTAAATTAATGTATGAGACCTCTATTTTTCCCTTTTTATTAGCAATATTTTATACGCCAGGAATACCAAGCGTGGGCGCGCGCCCCGTATACCCGATTAGATTTTATTACTTGTCAGGATCTCTACCAGCCTACCCTCAAAATGAAATTCTTTTAGGCAGGATTAGAGTCAATTAACCTATGAGACATTGAGAGTGGTCAAGTACATCAATCGAAAAGGTTTGACTTCCTAAGTCCAAAACTGTAATTAGATCTCAAATCGGTTAAGAGATTGCGGAGCTATGAGCTAAATGTTTGTACTTGAAACAAATACTCGGAGCTATTCTATGAGTAGCTATGCTTAAACTAATAAGTTTCTTACGTTTCTACTTAAAACGAATAGAATGCATTATTTCATCAGTTGGATACCCTCGACTTTAATTATACTTTCAGCTGTAATCTCAATAGTATTCCACGAGGTTTGGCAAGCTTAGAAGCTTTAGGCTAGTCTAAATATATATATATATTAAGCTAACAATGTAAAACAATCTTTATAATAAAATGTTAATACCAAACAATAAACCAAAATAAAGAAGTAACGATATTCTAAAAAGTATATCCAACGAGAAAAACCCTATAACCCGATAGCTTTCGAAAGATGGATCTTTCTTCTTCAGGGGCAAACTGAAGAAGAAAAGACCATCTTTCGAAAACGTTCGGATTATAAGGTTTTTAATCGTTTTGTATTAAAATTTCTTGAACCTACGTGTTTTGCTGACACCATGAATAAATAGCATATCCAATACTTTTCACGCAAGTAACAATAAATAATATAATATACCTTGCTGTCTGCTTGAACTACTGTAGAAAAAAACTGGTTTTGACAACGTGAACTTAATATGACTGCTTTCTTCGTTTCTTCCTATTGCGTCATTTGGCTAAAGAAAAGTCACCCCTACAAGGGAGTGAAATCTGTATTCAACACGTGCATTTTCTAGCAGTAGCTCTCCCATAGTAAAAATCAAAAACTAATGTTTATGAAGATATAAAAAAATAATAATACCTGAACTGGCCTTGAAGATGTAAAAATATTAAATGTGATACAAAAGAAACAACATTCTAAACATAATATATGGAATGTCTAACAAACGTAATCACTCTTACTTTAAGTACCCCCCTGCAACAAACACATAGAACTGGCTGCGGGACGTAATAAGTTACATTAAATCTTCCGTAAAAGCGAAAAGGAAATAGGATAAGCCTCTCGAAAGTAAGACGATCAATAAAAATGTTAATACTTAAAAAACTTATGACCTACAAATCACACTTAACCAGCACAATCATCATATACCATGAGTATTGATATCTCATAAAAGTCTGACATAAACAGCATTTCAACTGATACTTTCTATGTTTTCAGCCCAACTGATTTGATGGATTTAGATATTAGTGTGAAAGGCCTCGTCGGCAGAAGTGTGCAACACGTAAGCTGTGGGGATGAGATGATTTTATATTTTTCTTATTGGAGACTCATAGAGAGCTAATAAATACAGATTTGATAAAAACTACCACCAGTTCTAATGTAATTGAATATCACAAAAACCACCTAGATCACGCTTCGACAGCGTATACGTTATATACCATGGAGGATATCGAGATAATTTTTCATATTCCAAAAATATAATTATCAAACTATATTTGATTGTTGTTCATAGAAATAATATTTTGGATGTACTGAACAATACCATTAAATGTTATATTTGGAACTTACAGATATAAGGAAATGACTATTTTATGAATGACAACAACATCAAATGAAAACAAATATAAAAAATAAGTAACATACAAATCTGTACAAAACTGTTTGAATCCTTCCGTGAGTGAACTCACGATATTAACAATATATCAATGCTCTTCTAAAAGTGTATCGACTCACGCTCATCGGATTCATAGCTAATTAAGAGCGTATAAATAACTGGAGTGTTCCATTCACATAGAGTTTCTAATGTTAGATGAAATGAGTACGGAGACAGACGTATAACTAAGAAAATTTCACGTTAGCTTAAAATAATGCATCTTAAATCGATTCAACAGTAGAAAAAACAGCAAACAATAAGTGATTTATGTCACTGAATACTTATCCACTAAGCTTGTGATGGTGTCGTGTCTCGCGCATAATTGATGTTAAAAGTTTGGTCTGATAAAAGCATACCGATATGAAAGGATCTTTAATTGTAGCGTTAAAAACGACAAGAAGAATATGAAAGTAAAAGTTGTCTCTTATGCGTCGCATAAACAAACACACACACACACACACATATATATATATATATATATATATATATACATAGATGTGAATCTATGTTTTTCTTTGTTTCAAATGTTGCTATTTTTTCTTCTTTCCTACAAAACATTATCATTTTTCGTTTGAAGAAGGATTGTTAGTGGGAATGAGGGACACCGTTGAGAGATAGACAAGAAGATAAATTAAGCCTAATGTTTCAGCGGTGTAGCATCGGCAAATGAAAGATGCTACTGGTAATTCTGGCTATTTGAATGAAGCAGCTGGTTATTGCAGTGGAGAGAAGGCGAAGTAACTTGTGTAACTGCTGAATTGCCAGTGGTGATATAAAGCCATACAGTAGAATGAATTTATGTATGAAGACTTAACTAAACCTGTTTAGACTGATTTCTCACAAACACAAAATTAGACATTAACTCTGCCAAGAGTATATTTTGTCGATTTACCTTTCCATAAGCAATAAAGTTAGCTAACATAATCATGCTATTCTAAAGGTTAAGGATGTTGAGAGAAAGAAAACAAATGAACCATAAAATTGACCTAATCAATGATATTCATACAAGATTCAATGTAACATCTTTTCTTAAAAAGTGCTTTATGTATTTGCTGATATTTTCTTTGTAATTTACTGGTGTGAAGAAAAACCGACAGCAAATGTTGAAGATTTGAACTAGCTTACATTTGTTTTTCTTTATTTGGACCAGATTTTAAAATTATTCTTACCTTCTAAAGCTTCGTTAAAAAAAATAAAACATCAAACTACCAATAACATAATAACGTAATAGATTGAAATCGTTCAATTTTTGAATAAATGTTCCATCCTTTGAATCAAATCAAATTTATATAAACCCTGTGGCTTTCGCAGAAAAAGGTCCATTTTGGACCACCATATTAAATTTTTGAATAAGTGTTGAATTATTACAAAGTATCTTTTGTTTCTGGAATAACAGTTATTATCTTGTATTGACCGAAAAACTGTTTCAACATGGAATCTGTGTTAAGATTTCAAAATACCTTTACCAAAATGTTTAAGACTTATTTTTAAACGAAATACCAAAATTTTATTTCAGTATCAACTGAGGAGTCATAATTGACATACTAATTTAATTTCCTTTTTGCGCTGGACCCCTACTATCGGTCCTTGAAAATAATAGGTTAAGTTAGTTCTACTACCTCTTGGCAGGTTGTAAGGCCGATTGTTGAGGTGTTCCTTGTGATTTGTATTAATAAAACGTATGCTTCATATCGTGTCGATAATTTAGCTGGTTTGAAGTATAATTTTTTTGTGTTGGAAATATGCATATTTAACTCATTTTCTAGTTAGATTATTTCAAACACCCGATCCATTACAGTACTATTGTACATATTACAAAATTTTTGAAAAGAAATTGAAAATACATTTTCTGATAAGAAAAACACTTATTTTAGTGTAGAAGTGTTGTTACTGCATAAGATTGATGAAGAATGGAGTAGCCGTTTTAGACATTTTAAAATTTGATTATATTTCCATATTCAGTAATTTAAGAGTTACTAAAATATCCTAGTGTTAACTGTTTTAATCATTTGTTGGTGCACTGTTGTGTCATATTCCGATTCATCTTCATACATTTTTAATATGTTTTCTGAAGAATAAAAATTACAACAGAATAAATTAAAACAGACAAATTGGCATATTTTAGGTGGAGTCACGAGAAACGATTTCCGTTAAATTACCAAATAATCTCAATTTTAATATTTGGAAAGGAAATGCAGAAGAGAAAAATATATTTGTAATCAAGAAATGTGGCAACATGACACCGTGCTAGCACGTGACAAGCCAAATTCACGCTAAGCCTACATTACATTTCACGTTAAGAATTAAGATTATGGAATAAAGTAGCTTTGCACTTTTTATCACTTAATATATACTAATTGATGATCCTTTCTGTTGTTTGTTATTAATCTTCTGAACACTTTAGGTAAGTTAATTTGGGTAAGCAGTCGCTAATTCATTAAATGATATGATAAATTGAAGCATAAATTGTTGTTTTTTATAAATGGGCAGAGGGTACCAAATTTATGGGGAAAGGATAAAGACGGGGATAAGTTACTTTTCAGCTTAACTATTTTCTTCTCAATTGTTTTTACGTAAAACCAGTTGTCACTAGAACCCTGCGGAAACTCACGTAATACTGCAGACAGGAAAAGCAATTATTCTCCTTCTAGAGAGCTAAATGTATGGTTTTGAAATACTGGTAAAATTAGATAAATTACGTTCTTGATTTCATAGCTGTAAATCTTAAATAATATCGGTATGGACAAAAGAATCTAATTGTAAATCGTGGTTGTCTGTACTGTTAGTATAAAAACATTTTGTAAAACTGATTAGAAAACTCACTGTTGGAGCCGAATTATAGTTTTTCGAAAATAAAAGTTTGCATTATTATTCGTACTTACTTTTAAGATAAAAATGTCATCTAGCCTTAGCTTTGGTTTTTGTTCTTGTTCTGACTATGAGTTTGTTGTTGCACAATTCAATGTGGTAAGAGTTTGTTTACACTCATGAAGCAAACACAGTTTCTTAACATTAAGGCGTTAAGACATAAAGGAATAAGAGCATAAATTTAGAAAGTTATTGTCGAAAACAAATTGTTCGATTTGTTGTACAAAGGAAGGATTTCCATGGTATGACTACTGTGGATGTAATTCGATAAACGTAATATACTTTCTTGGACTTTGAAAATTATCTATACAACAAAGAGGAACTAATATGTGAAGCACAATAATGAATCAATAAACTTGTATTCACAAACATGGATGTCAGGTCAATACCATCTCTTTTAAAAGTATTAAACGTACTAGATAATTATGGTTAGGATATAATAAAACTTTATTTCTACACCATTTCTTACTCTCCAATATGTTCACATCTCTCATGATAAAACACTATTTAATCTAGATAGTGATATCTTAATTTTAAACATAGTCTGTAAATCTATTCTAAACACGTGTAACTAGAATTGTATTATCGCTCTTCTTCTTGTTATTAATTATATTATTATTACTACAAATATTTCATTCAGAGTCACACGCTTATAAGAATCCATATTTTTAAGGTGTGTTACAGAGAGGTGTTAAAGGGTTCACTATAATACTTAAGTTTGGTATTGTTGCTGTCATGTTTATTGCAGGAGGAGGTGCAGCAGTAGGCAGGCAGGTGTGCACAGCAATGCCACAGAGAAAGAGAGAGAGGAAAATGTGCAGGCAGGGAGGATAGTGATAAGGAGAGAGAATTATCAATTGAACATCAACATCTGCCTAGTACAGAGGCATTTGAGGCAGAATTCACAAAATTAGAAGAGTCAGAAAGATATAAACTTGGAAATACCTTACAAAAAACGTCCTAGAGAGGTTTGTAAAGCATGCTGATTGTCAATTGCATAAAGTAGCAATGGCAACTCATGGTCAGGAGGCAAGACTAGCAGACATCCAGCTGTCTGCTGTTTTGGCGTCACATCAACAGGAGGCAAAATCTTGCCTGTTGAATACTGTAAACACAGTGCAGTTTTTGGCATGGTAAAAGTGGGCTTTTATAGGCCATGAGGAAAAAGAAAGGAATCTAAGACAGCTGCTGAAGTTGTAGTCAGATGATGATTCCAAACTCTGTATATTATTGACATGTATCTAATATTATTCCTGCCGTAAAATTCAAAAGTAGATCCTTAGTTTAATGGACAACTCGATTGTGCGAGATATTGCAAATCAAGTCAGTTCTCTGCCAAATGCTGCAATATTCAGTGATCAACTGATGGAACAATGACACTGTTAACTCGGCATGTCTTCGCTATATGGATCAAGTTCTGATGTCACATGAAGTATTTGTAGGTCTCTACAAAATGTCTTCGACAAGAGGAGAAAGAATATCCATAGTTGCCACTGATGTGTTACTGTGCCTCAATCCACGTCTTTCTGGTATTCATGGGCAAACATATTATGATGCTGCAAATATGCTGGGCCATTACTCTAGTGCACAGGTTTTTCTTAGAAAAGAACAATCACTAGTTTTTTTATGTCCATTGTTGTTCTCATTGTGTAGATATCATTACTCAAGCAACTTGTACAGTCTCGTCGGTGATTAACGATTCTTTATGGAGGCTTTACTAGTTGAGAATATAAGGCAATAGCAAAGTATGAGAGTGGATCTTACACAACTTTGAAACCGCTGTACCCCACAAGGTTGGTTGTTCATAACCTAGCCATTCAGTCAGTGCTCAACTAGTATAATCCAGTGTTGCTTGGTTTAGAAGAGATGGTTTCACCTAGTGCATAAGACTCAGCAACTAAAGCAAATGGACTTCTGGAAATATTTCAGAAGGGAAAACGGTTCTTGACTAATCGTAGCCACTAAAGTGATGAAGAAATTGGAATGCCTGAACATCTCTTTCCGAAAGTGAACATAAACCATTTCTCGAATACTTGCTGCAGTGGTTGTGTGTCAAAACCTCTCTTCAAGAAAAAAAGAACTGTGGAGAGCTTCAGCAAAACTTATTATAAAGTAACATAATCAATCAACTCCTTGAATATTAAGCCAATTCAAGCACCACACATAAGAAAACCACCCAAGTGCTTTACTGGTGAGGCTGTTCTACAGGTACCAACGTCTCCTTTGGGGTACTATATAGCTCAGTACTACAATACGCTAAACACTGTAGATGTGCAGTTCAGAGAAATCTTCGATCAGAGAAGCCTGCAAAAATTTTATAAATTGAAGAAAATTATCCTTACCAGAAAGACTGACAATGTTTTAAACCAATGCGCAGTGTTGACCAGGAAATCATTGAATATGTAGTTAGCCACGTTCATCTCAAAACACATTTACAATTCCTGTGCTGAAGCTGTAAAAAAATTGTGGGACATACTGCCTGAGGTCCATGGCCTCTTTGATCAGGTTTAGACTATTGTAAGGTTGCTGTCCCTGCCTCCTCTGCTGAAGGTGAAAGGAGCTTCAGTGCTCTTAAAAGGCTGAAGACCTGGCTTCGAAATTTTACGAAACAAAATCGACTGAAGAATGCAGCCGTTTGCCACATTCATCAATAACAACTTGATCACTTGGAAAGAAAAACACTCTGCCAGCAATTTATTACTTCAGTTGTCCAGCGCAGGAATATTTTCGGATCTTTCATTAAGTAAAACAAAGGAGCTCTTGTTATTTACTGGTTGGCAAAAACAACTTGGAAGTTAACTATACAGTAGGTTAAACTATGGCGAAAGAAAAAGAGAGACCTTGTCAAAATTGCATTGATTGTTTGTTTTTGAATTTTCGCGCAAAGCTACACGAGAGCTATCTGCGCTAGCTGTCCCTAATTTAGCAGTGTAAGACTAGAGGGAAGGCAGCTAGTCATCACCACCCACCGCCAACTCTTGGGCTACTCTTTTACCAACGAATAGTGCTATTGACCGTCACATTATAACGCCCCACGGCTGAAAGGGCGAGCATGTTTGGTGTGACGGAGATTCGAACCTAACCACCTGGCCATGCCGGCAAATTGCATTGTAATGCGTTTTCTTCTTAAGACAAGTATAGTTATGCTTCTAAATGTTTTCTGTTTTACTATGATGGTTAATGTTATTCTGTTTGTATACCAAAACAGTAATTTTCATTCTTGATATTGCCATATCTGTTCAACTCCAGATCACAAAATTAATATGTATACAAGTTGAAGAAAATGATGAATTAATACATAGAACTGTTACAACAACCAAGATATATATCATAACAGAGTGGTAAAGATAATATATTAAACTTATTTTGCACAATGCTTATATTTATTCAAAGACTAACAATAATACGTTTCGTTCCTCCTTTTTACCAAAGGGTAACATTTTCACCTAAAGTTTTTACTGTATCAATAATTAATCAGTAATTTGATGTCCTCAACTTACCCTAAGTATTACTGGTGTAAGTGTTATTACTGTTTCATAAGTTGTATTGATATCTAAATTAATATTATGCAAAGTGTAATGTGGTAAACTGGTGATGTTGAAATTAGATCTTTCAGAGTTTTAAAATACTGTAAATATTGATATAATTTCTACTTAGTGAATGCTTTGCATTAATATAAAATTATTTTTTTAGAGCAAACTCTCTTTTATATCTCAGTTTCAAGGAATGCCCTCCCCCAACTTTTGAAACGAAAGCTTAGCCCTGGATTAGCAAACATTTTTATGAAAAAGTTAACTTAACAAATCTTAAAATTACTGGATAACAATCACTCACCATCTCCACAGATCCATAATGGCGGCGACTGAAGACTCCTCGGCGCGCACCAAGATCAGCTGATGATGAGCTACAGATAAAAATGTATTTAGATCAAACAAATAGACGTATTTGAGCTGTAGACATTTATGATAAACAATTACCTTATCTATATTATTATTCTGCTTGTTTGTATGTACGACCGTTTACGCTTTTCTGACCCGAGAACCTGCTGCATAAGCATGCGTAGTTAGAATGTTTCCCCAAGAAAAACTGCGCACGCGCATTATTCACTCGACGACAAACAGTCTGCCAGCGGCAGAGAGCTGCAACGCTCAGTGATCAAGTCGCTACAATTGCTGTAT
>NW_013665837.1:340336-349677 GCF_000517525.1 Limulus polyphemus | reverse complement strand
AAAGTAAAAAAAAAAGTACACAGATTACAGTGTTAATTTATCTCTTTATCGAACTTAGGCCTAACACAAGTTAAAGTTTTATAAAGTACGGCCTATATATAAGTAGATTTACACATTTCGTTGACTACGATTACAATTTGTTTGTATTGTGCTGGAAATGTTATATTTAAAGAAGTACAGTTACGATAAAGATACTAATTTGGCCGGAAATGTTTTGCGGGTTTCTGTTATAATGTCATAATATAGTAAGTATGTCTGACAAGAACTCTAAAGAATAAAATAATATATATTCACACACAACCAAAGCACATGCAAGTTTCCATCTGCGAATATAAATAACAAATCACTGTAAATTTACATCCTGAAAAGTAACTTTCGAAACCACAAAACCGGCAGAAAACAATAAAGAAGAGAAAAAACCGAAAAAAATCAAGGATTTTCTCAATAAAGAAGAGAAAAAACAGTTTGTAGTGTATATATAAGAATTTTATTATGGATATATATCAATTAAAGGACTCCAACTGATTAAGAATATAGGAAAACAAATAAGCTGAGAGCAAACAAAATATTGAATATATGAATTTTTTTTATGAGACTGCTGTTAACAAAGCGTTGCATAATAATATATTGTGTACGTGACTTGTGTATACTTCGATAACAAATATTGTACAGTAGCAGTAGATTTAATTTTCCGCCACTTTTCACACTTCTTCTTTATTTAAGTGCTATACAAACTACATCTTGATTCTCTCTATATGCTGGTCATCTTCTCATAAGAACTGTTGAGCTCTATAGGCCTAGACTAGTGAAAGAAAATATATATTTTTCTGTAGGAACTTCTGAACAAGAGAAGATACAACAAGAAACGTCCAGGATTAATATCATTAGTTTCTGTTTGATAGCACGTGTAGTGTTTGTCACCTGAAACAAATATCCGAGTCAGTTTCTATCTTGATACATAGTTTCACAAAAAGACTAATATTCTCTCTGCTTTAATTATTTTTAATCATGTGTTTCATCAAGCAGACGTTCAGACACACATGAAACACTAAACAGGAAGAAATATCAAGTTTTCAATATTAACAACTGAAGGAAAGTTTGTTTGTTTGTTTTTGAATTTCGCGTAAAGCTACACGAGGAATATCTGCGCTAGCCGTCCCTAATTTAGCAGTGTAAGACTAGAGGGAAGGCAGCTAGTCATCACCACCCACCGCCAACTCTTGGGCTACTCTTTTACCAACGAATAGTGGGATTGACCGTCACATTAGTAGTTTCGTATGGTGTTTCTCACACCCCCAAATTTTTTTAGAGGTGAGTATCCGGGAGTAGGACTGGCGTCCTAAAGGGGCAATAGCATAAAAAAAGGAAATGTAGATAGATAAATAAATTAACACATACGTCTAATTGTAAACCCAACTTTTCCAACATTTCGGGGAAGTATATACCGCGTTACAAACAATTTAGGCTAGGAACGAGTCTTTGAGGCTTAGGATATATAAATGTTGTAAATGTAGTTCCGTGAAGCAAATTTAGTAAAATGTTGAAAATAAATATTATTAAAATACTTCTTCTAATTATATTAAAATTCCTATAAAACACGTCACAATATTTTGATGGAAATCAAAACTGATTGTATGATTATCGAAACTACAGAAATTGGATTTAAAAAATAATAATTATGAATAAACACATATATAAATATGAATACACATGAACTTTTGTCAAAGAATGATTTAGATGAATACACAAACACACACATACATATATATATACTGACACTAATACGTATAATTCAGCACATAATTGGAAAATATAGACAAATGAGATTGCCTGTAACGCATTTCCTTGCGAGGGAAAGTCTTTCATCGAGGCTTTGTTTAAACAGATTTTGAACATAGAAAAAACTGTTAAGTAACCTGATCTCGGAAAAGGCTTCATTTTTTGTTTGTTATGAGGCGCAAAGCTACACAACTGACTATTTGTGCTGTTCCCACCGCTGGTATCTAAACCCGGTTTTTAACGTTACAAGTCCTCATACTTACCGTTGAGCCACCAGAGTAGGAGGGGTGATCTTAATTGACGTAAAAAAGTTAAAAACAACTTAAAAATAAGTTTCCTTTTAATTTCGTGAGGTATTTTTGTGTTTACATAGAAGATGAGACGATGTGCTCGTTTTGACAAAGAACAACATTTTTAAGGGACAATTCACAAGAACATTTATGGTCTGAAGACTAAGATCTTAACGAATGGCTTCCAAAATAGCACGCTACCCTGTTGACGCCATAAAAACAAACAAACCAAACCACATACTCGGAATATCACACATAGAGAGACACTGACGCTATCCAATCCAAAGTAAAATATCAAACTGACGGAATCCCTTTGATATTAACATACCATCCCCTTAATAAGTTAGTTACAAATTTACCCATCAGTGACTCCACAAAAGTTGAAATATTCACTACAACTCGTTTGATCTGTTACCTGTTATAACTGTTTTTTTATTATCATTTTTAGCGCAAAGCTATACAATGGTCTATCAGCACTTTTGTCTACCACGGAGAATCAAACTTAGCGTTGAAAGCCCGTAAATTTACCTTCGTCTCACAAGGATATTCATCTGTTAGAGATTTAACGAAAAACTTAAATATCATTTAGTACAATCGTAGCTACAAAATAACAATTTTCTTGTTACTTGAACTCATCAGTGTAATAGAAATAATTGTTATAACTGCCCAGCCGTTGCAAATGACACTACACAAACTGGTCCAAATTCCATGTTAGAAGACATTACACTTGTACGTAAAAATGCATCATTTACTATATCCAGTACAGAAGATTTAACAAACTATATATTGGAGAAACGGAGGCTCGGTGATCGATTTCACCAACACTTTAGATCTGTGTGGATAGGCTTCACTGACCTTCCTGTTTCTAAATGTTTAAATTCTTGTGACCACAGTGGTATTTCCTATAGTACTTATCATCAAAAAGTGACTCTCAGAAAACTTAAAACGAGAAAGCCTTGATTATAGTCTCATATTCCAAATAAACTCAAAGTTCCTTCATGTAATATTACAAATAATTACAAATTTATGTTTTGTGAGCCAAGAAAGTTTTATTTACGAGATTACTTAGTTATTTCTGTGTTCAATGCCTCTTTTAACAATGGTCAGCTAAAGCCTTCCCTTCTCAAGCAAACATGTCACATACCATTTTGCTTGCTAATTTTTATCTAGTTCTTTGATGAATTATAGGTGTGCGTATGTGTGTACTTTAAGGCTGGTAAATCGTAGGATCTATAGTTACCAAACTTGGCATATTTCCTTAGGACCGCTGGAGAGTGACATGGAGATGGCGTTCAAATCTGACCTTTCTATGTTACTAACCTGTGTCTTCCCCGTGCATTGAACGGGTACTTCAGAGAATAATAATTATTTCTAAAGTCCGATTTGTATAGTTTCAATAAACATTTCACTTATTTTAATTCATGTCAAAAGGTTGTGTTGTTTTCTTGTGAATTTTAATATATTTACAAGAAACATTCAATAAAAGTTTTGTAAATATGCTACACGCGGTGTTATGTATGTAACAGGACATTTATATACTCTAACCCCTTAAAGATTATTTCCCAGCCAAACTTCTCTGTAACACAACACCTGTCTAACGAAGTGCGTCTTTCCGAATCTTCAAAAAAAGTAAGGTTTTTATTTAAAGATGTGCCTTAGCTTAACAGTTTTTTCCCACGCCTCGAGGAAAAATACTGAACAATAAAAACTTAGTTCTATTTGTTGCTTAAATAAAGTTAATTTTTGCATCAAAAGAAAAGAGAAAATTAGGAAAAAAGGAACATGATTTCAATGCACGAAGATTCCTATATGACTTTTTTTGTCCTTCAAGATGTCTTTACTTTTGTTTTCCAACGTTTGAATTTTAAAATTTAAAACATATTTTTTTTTCTTTTTATGATATTCATCCTCGTTCAGTGACTGTTTTCTCCCAAATTTCGGTTGAAATAAAAATGAATTTAAGATCATAATGTTCTTTAATGCTTGCTCGTTGACCTTTACCTATAAAACAACCTTGAAAACGAGGGCCAAACACAGTGTGGTGGTTAGGGCAATGTCACCAGAACAACGTCAAACCGTACAGTAGGAGATCCTATAAGTGGGATGAGTGCCACTATGAACAATTTGGAGCTCTGGGAAGAACAACTGCAGAACCCAGATCTAGCTTGAACATTCTTTGCCATGCGGCAATGTAAAGCACGGCTCTCACAAATAGAGAACACATAGCATGGATATACATAACCTGTGGCACACGGACAGTCCTTTATGATTTCAGGAAGGTGTGCTGTACCACGGCTACAATTAAATGAGTCATGGTTCTCAGATTGTCCTGCAGCTAGTTGTCCTAAGAGATCTATGACAAGAAATTCTCCAAACTTTGCGTAACACAAAGACTTAAAGACATCAAATATTACACATAATTGTGTTATTATCCCACAGCAGTTTTTCTGGACATGTTTGAGTAAAATGTTCAGCAATGGTGTCTGTATGGTGTGTGTGCTATCCAGAGAAAAAACTGTCTAAGTCAGGGTATGCTTCAAGAGAAAATTGTTGAATCTCCTTTAAAGATGATAGCTCCAAATATTGTCTGTCCACTCCCAGAGAATTAGTGAAGTCATTGGTACATTGTTATCACCACCTACTATTTCAAGAAGTGGAAAGCTTATCCACTGGTTGATACATAATCACAATCCATAGCTGATGTGTTGGTGGAGCATTGGATATCACTGAGCAAGGAATTAATTTCAACAGCCAAATGTTCTTTGAATTGTGTAAAGTGTTAAGTGTGATGAAGATGCACATTTTACCCCAGTCTAATAAATTGGCAGAACAGGTAATACAAACTATCAAGTATTTTCTTACCAAGCTGAACCGACTGCGCTGAACACTTGCCATTATGATGGCATACAAAACAAATGAATAGAGATCTACAGGCTGTTTGCCAGACATGTTCATGTTCAGGAGGAAATTGCTACTCATTGTTGGTGTGATGTATGGTTATTTATCATGAGCAGATGTTCCACAGTGTCCACAGGAATATATGGAGAGGATAAGGTATGCACTGGTAGATGTGCATGAGTTTGTCTGCCAACAATATGGAAAACCTATTAATTGATGGAAAAAATTTATGAAAAGATTACACAAGAAAGGTCGTACCACTGTAGTGAGGCTGGGTTAGAAAGTAAACTTTGTTGTTTGTTGTTAAGTTGGGACAACAGAAGGTAGCACAGATAAAAGTATTGGGGTTAAGCAAGTTCACACGCATTACGGATGCATTTTCTATAGGTATAATAGGATATGCTTACATGCAAGTCACATAGAAATATCTTTTGATCAAGGTACCAAGTTATGACCAGTTCTAAACAATTTTAAAGCAGGTTATAATTGTAACCAAATAGTTGTAACTCTTTTTAGCTAAACACCTAGTTGAACCTTTGAACAATTGGAATATACATGGCATTGTTTTTCAATGTGGACTTTTACCACTTATGATCGAATTCTTGACTACTCTCACTTTCTTTGTCTTGTACTAACCAGTAGCTATTCTGTCTTGTTGCCAATTTCCAAGATTATATGACATGTATTATGAATCACTTCTTTGATGATGACCAGTATACCTAGGATTTGTTCCACTGCAATGGAGGGAACTACAATGCTGAACCTTGAGCGGCTTCCACTGACAGCAGAAGGTCCTGTAGAAGTCACGTCTCCACTGGATGTTTTGGTCAGCAAGATAATTAAAACCGTGACAACCTCATGGAACCCAGAGAAGCCAGGTCTCCAAGTGGAACATCAAATTTCCATGCTGCCCCTCTTAATAATGTCCAAGGAGGAACTTGTGATTGCCAAGAAGAAACTAGTCCTGATTGTGAAATGTCAAATTACAGGGTGCTACAGCATTACTTTTCGATATTGCCAGATGTGCTCACACCTCTGAAGGACACAATACATACACAAGCTAGAGAAAACCTTTCTGGAGCATAAATCCTCTTGGAACTTGACCAGGACTTGGTAAATTTGGATTGCCATGAATCCCTGGATGATGTCAGCTGTCACTGTGGTTCTAACCACGCAGTCTGTTGTCACATGTGGTGTTAATAACAGCACATGCTAGAACAGATCCCCCATCTATGCACAGCACTATCAAGAGATAGCTGCCATGTGGATCAAAGCTTGGGCCCTGTATAATCAAGAGGAAGACAAGCAGTAGTGGAAGGCAACACTCCCATCACAACTTAAGAAAGAAATTACTGATTGCAGGCTGAGCTTGAGGACAGTAAGAGAGTCTTAGTAAAATCTCGGGACATATTGAAGACAAACATGGCAGCCAACTGTAAGACCACAGTCACCATTGAGGATCTACTGGTGGGGTTAAGATGAGGTGGAACCGAGACTCGTGCCGACTCTGGATGAGTCGTAAATTTGTATAATTTCTAATTTGAAAAGTGTTATATGTGTGTGTATACCTCTGAATTTTGTCTTTCGTCTTATTTCATTTTCTTTTCTATTTATTTAGAATGGGGTGTAATTTTTAACATATTTTTGTTTTGATTTTTTATGTTGATAAAAAGTTATAAAGATACTTTGTGTGTATTCTTCTGTAAAGATTATTGCTCCCAGTAAGACTGCAGGTTCATGATGCTAAAAATTGGGTTTCGATAATCGTGGTGGGCAGTGCACATGTAGCCAACTGTGCAACATTGCGCTTAATTAGAACCAAACTAAACCTATAAGGATTATTTCTCTGATGAATTGTTTAAAGGATTTAATTTTGTCTTATTGCTTTTTGTGGTTGGTTTTACATGTCAATGTTAAAGAGCATTTGCATTTTTACATTCTATTATATCTAGGCTTGTCATTTATATCTTAGTTTAAAGGTTTGAATTGTAATATTTTACTATATATTTGTTTAAATGGTCTGTATTATACAATGAAATTAGGATTTCGCATTTTTCTATTGTATTCATTTTTATTGCATTGTGTTTTTCATTGTAAAAGAGTATTTTCTGAAGAAACTATGACATACTGAACCTTTCTTTAAATATACTTCTATGTGTTTGAGGTTACAACAACGGTATCTTCACGAAACGATTTTTGATTATTGAACTGCGTCTTTGTGTAAGAATGTTAAAATACTGAGATGATATATTTCTAAATTAAATGGCTTATTTTGTCATAAAAATGGAGACTATCTTCTATGTAAAAAGATGTAATTTATGTGAATGTGTTTTTGTATCTTTGTTAAAGGGTTTATTTTAGCACTATGTATTTTACTATGTTATAGCGTTTATTTTTGTATTATGTATTTTGTGGCTTGCCAGAGGTATTTTTTATATTATTACTGCATTATCCAATATGTATTATATTTTTCCATGTCAAAGCAACTGATTTTTGAGTTATATTTCTTTGTTTAAGGGATGTGTCATGCTCGTTGCATGTCAATGTTTACAGGGACGAGAGGAAGCTTACATGCTTCTTGACCATATTGTGAGTGTAAAGTTGATTGAATCTAAAGTTAAATATAATTGTTGGCTTGAGGACAAACCTGAAATAGAAGGAGGAAAGAAACTTGCAGTATGCAGTTTTCACATAACATATGGTCCAGAAAATCCATTAAGGTAATTTAATTCAAACTGCTTTTGTTCTTTTGTTGTTTTCTAGAGATAATACTTGCTCCACCCACAGGGGTATGCTGTAACATTGCACATTGTGCAAGAACGTAGATGACAGCAGTGTCCTTGACTGGTAAGGAAAATAATATATAGAAGTTGTGGTTTCCCATGTGTTGAATACGAATGACCAGTCGCATGGTTAGTGCTACTTGTTATGGATGTTTGCTTGTAATTAAGCACAAAGCTACACAATGGGCTATCTATGCTCTGCCCACCACGGGTATGGTATCGAAACCCAGATTCTAGCGTTGTAAGTTCGCAGAAATACCCCTGTGCCGCTGGGGAACACTTGTTAAGGATAAATCAAATGTTTCCATTTAAGTAAGAAAAATTAAATTTAAACAGTACTACACCGGACCTCATTTGAGTTTGTTGAGGGGAAAACAACTTGAGGGAAGAAAATCAGTTGATCAATTCATACGTCCAGTAGAAGGTGGATGTCCAGTGTCCAGAAAGCATGTATGCACACTATGTTTTTTGACCTTGATTTAAATAAAAATTGTTATCATTTTGCATATTGTGTTCGGTCCGTTTATTTATTTTCTTGAACTCAATCTATTTATTTACATTCACTTATACTTAGTAATATATCCCGCCAATCCATCCGTTATAAATCGTGCCAACCTAATACTCTATGAGGAATTCTATTTCACCTAAGAACATCGCTTATGTTTCAATACGAGATCTTGCTGTCAAAAGCCTCACGTTTACTCAAACCAATCTGAATTTAAATTCCACAGAGGTTGATAATCAATTTAAATTAACTGTAGTGTGTCACCTGTCAGCAGTCTTTCCAAGTAAACCGGAAGCAGCTAACAAAAGATAAAATATCCCTCGTCGTTCCCATAAAGGGGTAGATAAAAGCATAGAACCTACTAATCTAGAATCTATTATTCGTGATAAGCCCCTATTGCAATTACTATTTTCAACCTTTTAATTTAAATTTCGAACAGATATCGGAAGCATAATTTTTAATAACAACAAGATTTTAGATGATGGCTGGAACAACATTATTTCCTCAGCTTCTGACTGTCTTAATTATCCTTACATTTGCACATCCACTCAATATGTCTTTACTGGAAACCTTAACATTATTCAAATTGAGGATTTAAGGCGTCTGATGAGTAAGGGAACTAGATTTCGTGGATATCGGACAATTAACTGGAAACACACCGAAAACATTTTGAATCAACCATTTAAACTTCTAGCATCAAATGGAAGTAAAACAAAAATAAATTCTAATCATATTTCATAATGGTTTAAACTGGTAGAAGAAATAATTATAATCAACAATATAATCAGTTTCACGAAAAACGTTGCGCCTACTAGTGTCGCATGAATACTTCATCAAAATAAAACAAACCTTAAAATATTTAAATGATGAGTATTTCATACAAAAGTAGCCAATAACTATTTTTTTGAAGTTCTATATTATTAAGTTTTGTAAGGAATTCAGTTACAATTTCCAAACATTGCAACCTGCTGGTTATGCAAAAACCACTACAAACTAAATTATCAAACAACACAGTAAAATTCGAACAGAATTTGCAGTTGATATAAATTTTAAAAAAAATGTAATACACAAGTTATTTCTTAGCTC
>NW_013665837.1:322658-339475 GCF_000517525.1 Limulus polyphemus | reverse complement strand
AATATTAAAGTTTATTGTTAGCACAAATTCATCTCTTACGCTGCGTGCCTGGTCTCTTCTCTTCATGCTACAGGTATTTCTTCTAATATTAAAGTTTATTGTTAGCACAAATTCATCTCTTACGCTGCGTGCCTGGTCTCTTCTCTTCATGCTACAGGTATTTCTTCTAAGCAAAATTAATGATTCTAATCAATCTAGTTCGTTTCATGCTATCTCGTGTAACAGTACACGATGACATGAATAGAATGACGACATAGGTCTCTCTGTCCTTAGACTCTAAGTAGCCTTCACCTTAGTGTTTCGTCAGCCAAACCATGATGTTTTCCTTTTTATAAAGCCTTATGCTATTCACTGAACCGAGTCATTGGAACCATAGTTTTTGTGGTTTTTTTTTTTTAATTCCCCCATTGTGTTATTTTCTTCTCTTGAGCCGTACACGTCAAAAACAATTTTTCCTGATCTAAACTTGTGTAGGGAAATGATTATTTTTGTATATATACTTGCGAATAAAATACTTTGATTTGATAAAATAATACTTATGAGTATATAGTGACTAGTGTTGTTAATTGTTTCTTGTTTTTAATTAATCACAAAGTTAAACAATGGGCTAGTTGTGCTCTGCCCAACATGGGTATCAAAACCCGGTTTCTAGCGTTTCTGTGCCACTGGGGGGGGGGGCATGCTGTTAATACAAATATAAATTTAACTAGTGTGATACAAAAATCGTGACTCTTATGAAAGAGAGTTAGAGAGTTTTGCAATAATTATCTATCACGTACTATGTTCAATGTAAGTTTCTTATCAAAAATAATAACACATTATCAACATCAATACAAAGGAATGTAGATAAAAAACAAACAGTATTTCATTCAATGTAGCTTGGCAATAACAACAAACATAACACGTTGCCATTAGTAAAATGGGGGCTTTATCAACTATTTACTACATATGCACTAGGTATTTCCCTTTTAAAGTTCCGATGATTACATTATAATGATAACCACTGTTGATCACTGAAAAATCACAATGTCTAGTGGGTTAGCGGTAAATATACGGACTTTCAACCCTAAAATCCGGGGTTCGATTCACCGCGATGGACACACCAGATACACCAATGTGGGTTTCCTCTAAAACAAGCCTAAGCGAGTAAATTAAAAGGACCTCAGAACTGTCTACAGTTACATTTCTGTCGCATCGTCTTTACAGCTTTGACACGTTTAATGTTCCCTAACATCCTTCGGGGTCCTCAATTAAAAGGACCTCAGAACTGTCTACAGTTACATTACTGTCGCATCGTCTTTACAGCTTTGACACGTTTAATGTTCCCTAACATCCTTCGGGGTCCTCAAGACAAGCTACTTGTATTGTGTTTAACACGCAATGTTTTAGCTGACGAGGCTATGTAGTTTAAACATTCAGCGATAAAAAGTGCTGTTATTATGATTCATTCCTACTGCTTTAGTAGACTTCTTTGCGTCACGCTAAAGGTGATCTTTTGTTGGACTCTCACATACAAATTTCGCAATATAAGTATTGTCTGATTGTTAAATATGAATTTTGTTGCGTTAAAGAAATTGTTACTTAAGTTAATTCGTAATTTGAGTTTCACATAAAAAGGATTAACATTAAGAGATCATTCACGTATAACAAATTTTCTTTCATTTAGTTTATAGCCATAACAAAGCACTTCCAAGTATTTTTTTAATATGTTTGACATCATAGCTAATTAACTAGTAACATATACTCTTACCATATAACTTAACGAACGTATTAACTTACGTGGGTTGATTTTCATAGAGATATTAATACGAAACTTTCTTTTCCTGCATTTGATTTTTGTAGATTATTAAGTGTTCATAGCAGTCCAATTGGGTTTTTTTTAGAACTATTATGATACAAACAACATCAACGAGCTGATAAAATTATATTTTTGAAAACGACACTACATGAGCTACCGAGATATCGATTTCAGTATTTTCACTAGTTATAATAATATATATATACTAAGCACTTATTTTCTAGACTGTGCTGTATAATAATCAGATAACAACAAAGTCAAGATACATGGATTCATAATTATTATCAGTGCATTCAGGTTCTGCACGAAATTAGTGTTTGGGAATACAACATCTAAGAAACTAGAACTGCTATAAACATAATATTTCAAACATAATAAGTACCTAATCTAGCTTCTTCAACGTGTGGATGTGGAATATTAGCATTTAATTTAAGGCATTTATATCAAACTGTTGTAAAGAAACAACAGTGTCGTCCATGTTGGGTATCACACTGATATACAAACACGTTCATTAAGGAGAATTTATACTAGTATATTGGAAGAGCATAAAAAGTGAAGCTCGTCTTTTGGAGGTTACAGTATATATTAGTATGACCATACTGAGTAGTTACAGCAGAATACTGTAGAGTAATAATAGCGTTGTCCATGTTTTACATTGGAATATAAGCACGTAAATACAAAGTATTCATAATAGACTACTACAATACCTAGGCCTGTTAACTAGCACTGTGGTGACCCACAGAGATAAATTCAGGCTGTTCGACGCTACCATGACCCTTCTCTGCCTTATGCTTCAGGTCATGAGAAGTGACCATATGAGATCGAAAAACAGCAGTCTGGGTGTTACCTAATTATCTAACGATGATGAAGAAGTAACGCGGCCATTGCTTTTACCACTGTCAATGAAAGCTTTGGTTCTAGAATAGTACTTGTCACAGTCTCACCACAGCTTCCTCTTCTCTACGTGACCTACAAAGTGCTTTCTCGTATTGTACAAAGTGTCATTTTATATCGATCACGATCATTCAAATTTACAACACTAGAGTCAAATGAGAAAAAAAAGAAACACATTCAAAGTAAACTCTGCAATAAGAAATCCCATAATCACGGCCCCGAAATTTTCTTGAAATTATTTTGCTGATAGTTGAAAGTATCCACAAGAATGCAGAAAATAATTTCAAGCACAGACAACAAATGAAGTACAAGTGAACACAGTGAACAAAAAACAAAAATCTTTATTCATAAATATGTCTGTGTAAACCTGTAATTTCTGGCCAGCTGCTATTCCCCTATAGTAACTATGCATGTTTTCCAAACACATACCTACAGAACAAGGACAGAAAAGGTTATAACGTACTGTGATATTAAGTCCCATAATCCGAAGTTACTAACGTAGCCAACTATTCCAAATGACATATATAGGGAATGAAACCACAGACTTATGCCTGTCTGTACAAGTATCTATGTCATTCCTTTTGAGATGGGCTTGTGCCATCTTCCCTCAAAGGCATGGGGCGAAAGTGTGTATATGTTTCAGAGGTTACAAAGAAAAATTAACCTGCACATAAAAGGCATTTATTGCAGACTATTGCATATGAACAATAATGTTATAACATACTATTTAGTGTTATTCAGGTTTTGTAGATTACAATATATTGTCAGCACGTACCAAAAAGGTATTGTACAGTACCAGCAATGACGTTCATGTTTTGCTTATTACTGTGAAATATCGGCATCACATACAAGTTATTTATAGCAGACTTGTAGAGTAACAGTAGTTTCATTCATCTTTTGAGGGTTTACAGACTGAAATATCAATATAAAAGGATAATAAACTAGGAATAGAGAAAGCACATAAATAGAAACTGTTTGAAAGCCTATAATGTGCACTTTTATTACGTAGTTTAGTAATTTTAGTTTGGAGGAGATAATATTGTTGCATAAATAGATTAGGGTTAGTACATTCTTATTAAGTTCCAATTGTTTACACATTTGTATATATGCTGTACTGCTGGATGTTAAAATGTTATGTATATATTTATGATGTATTAATAATTAAAAGCTATTATAATTTGCGAAAATCTATGTTTTTAAAAGCTCTTTATCGATTACAGATAAAATCACGAGAGAGATGCTTATCAAGATTCACCACAGGAGAAACTATTTGAAGAAATAATAACTACCTCATGTATAACAGCAGATATTCTAAGATACTGCCATACATAACAGCATATCCAGAGAACCATGTGTCACTAATGAGTTACAGCAGCTGTAGAATTCACCAATGTACTGCTATACAGAGCTGTACATTCAGAAAACTAAGTGTTACTGGTGGGATACAGCAGCTGTAGAATTCTCCAATGTACTGCTATACAGAGCTGTACATCCAGACAACTAAGTGTTACTGGTGAGATACAGCAGCTGTAGAATTTTCCAATGTACTGCTATACAGAGCAATACATTGAGTCAACTAATTATCACTCGTGGGATACAACAGCTATAGAATTCTCCAATGTATTGCCATACAGTTCCTGCACATTCAGACAACTAAGTGTTACTGATGGGATACAGCAGCTGTAGAATTCTCCAATGTACTGCTATACAGAGCTGTACATTCAGGCAACTAAGTGTTACTGATGGGATACAGCAGCTGTAGAATTCTCCAATGTACTGCTATACAGAGCTGTACATTGAGACAACTAAATGTTACTGATGGGATACAGCAGCTGTAGAATTCTCCAATGTACTGCTATACAGAGCTGTACATTCAGGCAACTAAGTGTTACTGATGGGATACAGCAGCTGTAGAATTCTCCAATGTACTGCTATACAGAGCTGTACATTCAGGCAACTAAGTGTTACTGATGGGATACAGCAGCTGTAGAATTCTCCAATGTATTGTCATACAGTTCCTGCACATTCAGAGAACTAAGTGTTACTGATGGGATACAGCAGCTGTAGAATTCTCCAATGCACTGCTATACAGAGCTGTACATTCAGACAGCTAAGTGTTACTCATGGGATACAGCCGCTGTAGAATTCTCCAATGTACTGCTATACAGAGCTGTACATTGAGACAACTAAATATCACTCGTGGGATACAGCAGCTATAGAATTCTCCAATGTATTGTCATACAGCTCCTGTACATTCAGACAACTAAGTGTTACTGATAAGTTATAGCAGCTACAGAATTTACCAATGTATTGTCATACAGCTCCTGTACATTCAGACAACTAAGTGTTACTGATAAGTTATAGCAGCTACAGAATTTACCAAGGTATTATCATACAGAACTGTGAACTAATTATCACTGATGGGTTATAGCAGATGCACAAAACTATGTGCAGAGAACTAAGAGTAATTCAGGAGTTAGTTACAACAGATAGAATTGGCGCATGCAGAAACGTGTATCCAGTGCTATGCATGGGTTACAGTAAATAAAATTGCCCAATGTACTGCCACACAGAATTCTAAATGTCATGCTATTTTAAATTATAGGAAATTTTGGACATGAAAACGATTATAGGAGAGATAATTGTCTCCTGGATTTATTACAGGGAACGGTGAATACGGTAAAAGCCATTGCAGAGATAATTGTTTTTTGGATTAATTACAGGAAATTGTGAACACGACAAAGGCCATTGCAGAGATATTTGTCTCCTGGACTTATTACAGGGAATTGTGAGTACGACAAAGTTAATTTCAGATATAATAGTCTCTTGGATTTATTGCAGGAATTGTAAATAAGACAAAGGCCATTGCAAATGGAATTGTCTCGCTAGCCTTCTCTAATTTAGCAGTGAAATACTAGACGAAAGGCAGCTAGTCATCACCACCCACCGCCAACTCTTGAGATATTCGGGGACTTATTAGAGGAAACTGTGAATACTTCAAAGATACATGGCAGAGGGAACTGTTTCCTGGATTTATTACAGAAAACTATGAAAATGTTAAAGGTCACCGCAGAGAGATCTGTCACTTGGATTTATTTTAGGAAGAACTTCTAGTCCAAATTGCGGGTCTCTCGTACGAGTAACCAGAAAACGTACTTATGTAAATTTTATATAAGTATTTAAATAATTTTTAGATAAAATGTGACAATACACTGTAATATATTCATGTTACTCAGCTCTGGATGTATTATTGCTAAATTTCCAATACATTTCAGCTAAACTTTCTTCGTATGCAGGTTAGGGTTAATTTCCACTAATACTAATTATCATCACGTAAGAGATGTAAATACAGAATGCTAAGTAAGTCCTTAAGCTCAGAAACTGCATATGAATATGTTTTATAGAAGGCACGCGTTAATTACATTGTTAATTAACAAGAAACTACGGAGTTTTAGTTAGCATATATTTTAAACATTTTGTGTCTTGGTATTTTCAGATTGTAATTAGGTTGGTCTAAATAATTTGCGTTGCTCTGTGAGATTCTCAAGTAATCAAATTAGCAAGGCCTGATCATAATTAAATTAGCAAGACCTGATCATAATTAAATTATCGGCTTCCAGGAATAACACCTTTAAAGTTTATGTTTTCAGTCCAAACACAGATTTTAATATTTTTTCTTCCATTAAAAAGGTAACATAAATTTTGTTTTACTCATTAATGTTTGTTGAATGATTTTACTTATCCAAAAGAAACTCCAGAGCCCCAGATTTATTTTTCTTTTGTATACGTTCCAACTCCATTTTGTTTCGAAAGGAGCACATTTCACAGGTATATTATTACATGCAAATTCAGTAAGATAATATTTAATAAACTATACGTCCACCGGTAGATTAACAGTGTTAAAATCCGGAGTTTGATTTCCCTTGGTGGACAGAGTGCAGATCATTGTGTAGTTTGTGCTAAACAACGACAATAACTACACTCTATAACACTGTGTGTGTGATGCTCCTTACGGCAATCAATGTTAGTAAACTTATGAACCAACTGAAAACAGTTCTGTTGATCAAGTTTATGTCCATAATATCTAGGTAAATAACTGACTAGTTGTGTAATATGATATATGCATACACACACGTGTATATATATATATATAATAATATATATGAGGAATGATCAAAGAAGGAGCGAAAACACTGACTGGAATTTTAAGCAAATAGACGATACATATTTATAACTTTTTTGGAGTAGCGGAAACTGAGACTGGTGGGATTCAAACCCGGGACATTGTTAACCGGACAGTTGTTTTTATTTAAATGACCATTCTTCTTAAAAGATTACATAATACATGCAGTAAATAATAAATCCTATAAATTCATTTGAAAGATTGTAGATGTAATAACATGTTTACCATTTCCTATGTTTACCAGTTTTATGTTATATGTTTATTCTCTTAATCCATGAATGTCAAAACATGATCTGTTTAATCTCTTAATCCACGAATGTCAAAAGATGATCTGTTTAATCTTTGCTTTATACATATTCGTTCTAATAATCCCCCCCCCAAATTTTTACTTTTAAACTCTTTTTGGTAGAATACCAGTAAGTCCATGTTATTTTTAATGATGTACACTAAGAGTTATAAGAGAGTAGTTGAAATTAAATTAAAAACTACAAGACGTTGGCCACTAACACGAGGGTACTCAAAGAAATAAATGAACTAAACCTTCTGCCACTATTTCATATGAACTACATCTACCTGAAAGTTTGTGTTAGTTGCATAAGTATAACGACATCTACCTTTGTGTTAGTTGCATAAGCATAATGACATCTACCTGAAGGGTACGAGGTTTATGTTAGTTGTAGACACATAACGTAAAAAGTAAAAAAAAAAATCTATATCTCAAAATATATCATCTTTACAAAACAGAAGCACATTTTTTCAGCTTTGTTTTCAAGAAACATCCACAACGATTCCTCGCTCCTGAGGCATTCCAACATGGCCATTGAAATAACAGAACATTTTTGTTGAGCGCAAAGCTATACCAAGGGTTAACTGTGCTGTGCCCACCATGGGTATCGAACCCCCGGTTTCTAGTGGCTCACAGAACATAGCCGAATTAACCTGCGTACATATATCACTTCCTATTCCATTAGGAAAATACAGCTAAAGAGACATTCGAAAGCTAGATTGTGAAACATAGATATCTTACTAATATAGTGTACTCAATCATCAGAAATGCATCCAATAAATTATCATAAACCCCCAATTAAATCTCTCATCAGCAGATCAAGATAAAATAAATTATACAAGATATTTAAAAATTATTAATTTAAAAAGGAGAATAGGGATAGTTAAAAACGTAAAGAAACAAGATGATTCAAAATGAAAAGATTATAAATTTCAAGCCTACAACAAGGGACTCTAAAAAAGTAAACAAACTAGACCAGAAATAGTGTCTACTTTGCGTCTATTTTGACTCTACTAATATTAATAAATACCGTAAACATGGGATAAAATAGAGATTTGTAGCTTGAGAAAATAAAGTAAACATTAGTTTGTTTACTTTTATTTAGAGTCGCTAGTTGTAGGCTTGAAAATATAATCTTTGCATTTTGATTCAACTTGTTTCTGTACCTTTTTGACGATCCCTGTTTTTACTTTTTAAATTAATAATTTGTAATTATCTTGTTTCTTAAGTTTTTATGTTCATTTATGGAGAATAAATTTTAAGCAACATACGTGTACATGCATTCAGTTTAATGTTACATGTTTTTCAACTACATTGGCTTTTCTTCCACCCACCCATTATTTACTAAGCTAGATGGTTTTGTGCCCCAGGTTTCGTGTAAACATGCGTTTAACAAGCAAAGTACAAAAATCAGTAGAAAAATCTACTATGGTAAGTGTATAGTGTGATAAAACTCAGGGAAATAGTCCTAGAAACTACTTAGAGACAAATTACAACAGGGAATTCGAGAAGCAATGAAAAACAGCTAACTCAAAAAATGATGAATCCTCAACGGGGCAGTTTCCAATTAATTCTCTGTAAGTTGCACAACTTATTTTCTAATTAATGCACATTAGTAAACACCGGATTTTTTCAATGGCGGAAAGTGAAGGACTTTGAGCAATTTTCCAGGGCCAAAAACAAAGGCGTTTGAATTAGTTTTAAAACTACTCTATAGCATATTTAATACTGCATTCGTTACTACTGTCCAGGTTGCAGTAAAATATTCGTAGTCGTTTTTTCTGTGGCGGCTTGTAAAACTATAACCAATAATAATAAGACTGGAAAAACTGTTGTAAATATACACATTGTTTATTCTAATAAAGCAAAGCGTTTCTGACTAGTACAAAATGGAGCATTTACGACTAGTATAACGGTGCTTAAATGGCTTCTACATTTCTGCGATGTTGGAATGACTTCAAATAGCTTTGGTTGGTAGCGAAGTAGAACGTAGAACATTTCAGAGTGTAAGAATCTCGACTTTCAAAAATCAACTTAAAAATCGCTCTACAACCTTCGTAGGAGTTTGATTAGTAGCTGTGCATAGATTTTGGTGCAGTATACCTAGACTTTTTTCCTGGAGACTTCGGTGCTTGAATGACTTCGAAGAGAAAATTTGCCAGAAGCGATGAAAAAACTGATAAATTATTTCCTTCTCTTTCAAGAATCATCATAGAAATAGTTTTATAACCTTACACAGGAGTTTTTTTTTAGTAGGTTCGCCTAAGTTTCAATAAAATGTTCATAGCCGTTTTTTCTGTAGGTTTGTGAAGCAAGAATAATAATAATGATTATATGAAGAACAAATGGATGGATTTTGAATTTTGTGTTAGAATCTAGAAATAAACCTTTTTGTTATTATCAATATTTTAGAAGCCTTAACCATTGAGATAGAAGGTCTTAAGTGTTGTTTCAAGAACAAGTCTGCTTCTTAAGATAGTTTTTTTTGCCCGTATGTTCTGTCAGACATTTTGTGAAATTGCTGGACGAACTCTATTATGAACTACCATCATGGTTTATGATAATTCAACTACAGTTTTTGGTTTAAGAATACGCTAGGTATATATATATATACAAACTTTTGTTCCGGTGATAAAACTTGTTTTTATAAAATGTTTATGAAACTTCTTGAAAGTTACAACTACCAGGCACTTTCAAAAATCACCATATTTCCCTTAGGCAATATTTTAACAGTTTTAAAATGTGTTGGAAATTAGTTTTGGTATTTTCACCCTGAATGGTACCTTATTGAATACATAGGAAAAACGGTCAAGTCAGATATTTTGTGGTTCAAGCACGGCTGTTTCTAATTTACAGCTGAAAGTTTGTAGCTTTTACAGAAGCATATTACGGCTCTAATGAATGTAAATGTATACAATCAATACAAAACTGTTTAAAAAATAAACACTTAACAATATGCATTATACGAATATCTTCATAACCATTTCATGCGAAAAGCAAATTTCCTAATATTTAATATCAACCATATTTAATCTTTGCACAACATTTTTAGGCCAAAATAATAAGTGATAAGCTAGCTTATGTACCTCTTTACCCAAAGGAATTTCGTGATATCTTTTAACGTTAACATACATTACGATTTAGGTGATGCTAGACCATTTACTTCAAGCTTTTTGTTATAAAAATGCATTTTCAAATACATTAATGTTAATCCTCTGTTGAAACTTTGTAACATAGTACTTCAGTTATTTTATACATTTTATATCGTCATTACTTTGAACTCTTATTCTTAAGGCTTACAAAATGTCATATAAAAGCTAAATACCATGACAAAGCTACTAATGTCTACCACTCCATTCACTCAATCCTAAGCCTTTAGATTAAGCAAAGTATAGCTTACTCCCATAACTAGAACCATGAAGTTTACCACGCCAGTGACATAAAAATATTGTATACTATTTAATGTTAATGTTGTTTTATCAGCCTGTTGAAACGTTTGACCCGTGACTTTTAAATCAGTAGTTCTGATAGATGATGACTGGAATATCAACAAATTTAAAGGTACCACACGTAACATAATATATAGTTGATAATGGAGAACTTTGTCTGACACCTTTTTATTAATCTATTATATATATATATATATATATATATATATAAGAGGCTAATGTCCGTCTGTTCGCAAAACTCCTCCCACAATATAAGTTCGATTTGGATGAAATTGTACACGATTTTTCAACATCATAATGGGAAGTTCCAAACAAAGTATCATTACAGTTGGGTCTCTTATAAAAACGTTTATGTAGTGCATGTGTCAACTTTTTTAAGAAATAATATCGCAACAAAATGAAAAATGTTATAAAATAGACCTCGCTAAAATTTAAAAAATAATAACACCTTATTTTATTTATTTTTTTCCTAAATCACTTCCTTAATGGAGAACTGGTACTTCTTTCCTATTTAATTTTGTACATTTATTATTATCAGCGAAATTAATGTTTTTATAAAACTTCTAAAATTATGGTACAGTGAGTTTAATGCAGAATTTAAAAGTAATTATTGTGATATTTCGGAAGAAAAGTGATTTTTTCTGTTAGAGAATCCACGCGTATGCTATGAATTGAAGTAAGTCCTCCGTACGTAGTTTGTTGCATACAAATTTGCAGGAATTTTGTTGTAACTCGATCTTCGTAAGTTACACAAGTTTCTTCAGTATGAGTATAAAGTGATGAGAAACTTCGAAAATCACGATGGCAAAAACTGCCAAACGGAAAAGTGACTTATTAGGGACAAAGTTTGAAACTTTGAGAAAGAAAATGAAACGTCAGGATGCAAGAAACAGAAAAAAATGAGCAACAAAGAGACAGGCTTGTTCACCAAGTTATGAGACAAGATCCAGTGAGAAGAAGCCAAGAACAAATCCAAAATACAGAAACACATCGAAGATGCAGTTAGAAGAAGACAGGAACAAATCCAAAATACAGAAACACATCGAATTACTCACAAAGATGCAGTTATAAGAAGACAGGAACAAATCCAAAATACAGAAACACATCGAATTACTCACAAAGATGCAGTTAGAAGAAGACAGGAACAAATCCAAAATACAGAAACACATCGAATTACTCACAAAGATGCAGTTAGAAGAAGACAGGGGCACTTTCGTAACAGAGAATCACACCGTTCAGCTCGACAAAAATCCTGACAGAACAGCCGCCCCTAGGGCGAAGTTTCTCCTAATTGTGATATAACTATTATCCTTTAGAATATTAACCATATCCTTAGTCAATTTCAACTCAATTAATAAAGACAACGTAAAAACCCGACCGTCCATCGTTGGCTCAGCGGTAAGCTTTAGAGCTTATAACGCTTAAATACGGGGTTTTATTCCCACGGCGGATACAGTGCAAATAGTCCATTGTGTAGCTTTGCGCTAAAACAAACAAAGCCCGGCTTTTATAATACAGCTAAAAGCATTCTGTTGATCTAGCTTAAGCAAAATATGTTAGCTATCTTTGCTCTTTACAAAACCTAGAACACATTTTAAAACTAAAAGTATTTGTACCACATTCCTTCCCGGTATCCAAATACACTCAGGAAAAAACAAAATTCTATAATATACATGCCAAAATTTTATTCGTCCAAAATCGTATAATTCACGTTTACATCGGTAACTAATCTTGCTTCCCTATCTCTGGGTGTTAAATTTATAATTCTAAATTCCATACGATCAAACAAATCACTTGTACGTGGAATAAACAAAAGAACACTAATAAATGTATGAATAAATCTTAGTACAACATATATCTTAGTACAACATCTTAGTACAAAATCCTACCGTAAAATACAATCATACAACATCTACCTTCCAATATAGAATTAAAGAAGTACTTTATTTCCCAAGATAAAATGTTTTTATTTCAAAAACTTGATCAGGGTGAGGTCAAAAGATGTTAAAATATATTTAAAACCTTATTATATACATGTCAATTGATTTTACAAAATTACTAAAAAAAATATACCCTTTATAGACATTGCCTAATCACTTTCCAGCCGTGTTCATCAAAAGATCGACCTAATTTCTACGTGCTGACGTCGAACTTTATTCAGCCTTGAGAAATGAACCAATGAATGTTCCCCTCTTCAGGCTAAAGAGTCAGCTCTTTTAGTTAAGCTTCCTTCAAGCTGTGATATTCTAACTTGTCCAAATTTTCGTGAAAATCAAATAATTTTCGCTACGATCGGTCAGGAAAATCTGCTATTTTTTATTATTTATTTCTGATATACCATTTTAATTTGTGTATTTCATTTAAAAGATGCTTTACCTTGCATCTACCAGGTTCAATAGTAAGATTCCAAATTTTGTTTTCAAACTGCACATACCACTCAATTATATCTGACATATAAATTTTTCAACCTTTGCCTTGATCAATAAACTATCGCATCTGTATGCTCATCATAATGAAGTAAATATATTTATAAAAACAAAACAAACCACAAGAGTCGTTGTTGAAGAAAACTTTTTTTAAATAAAAATTCTGAATAGACGAAATTCTGGAAGATAAGATGTAATATTAGATAGGAAAACATTTATCTATTCGACCATGTACTGCTCCTAATTAACGTCCCCGGGGGCGTTGCAAACTGCAAAGGGGCGCTAATTATAGTATTAGTGCAGTTCCGGATTCTACTTTTCACATGTGATTTGTTAATTTCAATGCTAATAAGTGTGTGAGTTTTGTTTTCTTTATTTCTTTTTTTTTTTCAACTCAAAATTGCGGAAATAAAAGTGGATTACACGTTGCTCTCACACAAGGTAAGCTTTATAAAAATACCGGGGAGCGATAATTAGAGAGGGGCGTTAATTAGGGGCAATACGGTAAGTTGTTTTTACTTGGATGTAATAAACGAAACATCCCCCTCACACCAATTCATCAAAATTAACATCGCAAGGAGAATCCACCTAAATATATATTTATTAAAGATGCAATAGAAAATTTCTCACAAAGTTATTCCGAATCCTGATCTTTGTTAAAACAACCATGAATAATAAAAAAAAAATCTTTTTCCTCGAGGAATATTAAAAGCATGGACACAAAATATTGCAAAATAAAAACTGTCAATAACATGTTATTAGTATCCGAAAGCTACATCGGGCTATCTGCTGTGTCCACCGTGGGGAATCGAACCCCTAATTTTAGCGTTGTAAATCCGAATACTTACCGCTGTCCCACAAGGGACACCCGAAAGGTATTAGTTGTTTAAAATTGTCACTCTCCTTCTTTCTTCTCTTGGTACAATTGTTATAATAAACTTTTCCGGTCCATAATATCTGCGCCCATCATGCCTATCAAAACCCAGTTTTTAGCGATACAAGTCTTCAGATTTACCGTTGGACCACTGGATGGTCTTATTTATGTCGAAGTTAATGGAATAATACGAATTATTATATTTCACCAACTTTTAAAACACGTAAAATATTTTCAAGCAAATTACGAAGATACATAAAAAAGTATATATTTCTTGTAAAGAAAACGCATTTGAACTGATAACCTCTGCAGCCCAAGAATACAGTTAGGGCTGGAGATCCATGCCTATAAAAATATTGTATAAGAAAAGGAGAATAATCAATTTGTGATCAGTTGGTGAGCCCCAGGCAAGCGGTAGCGTAATATCAAAATTGCGTTAGGTCGTGGGGTTTGTCGCTATGATGACACTCAACGTATCCACACATAATCTTCGTCCAAAATCTATAATAGCTGTTGGAGTTCAGTGAAATCCCTTGTTTACACAGTGGTGATAATCTACATGAAAGTGCTTGGATTTCCTGAAAATAGGCACGTGAGGTAGGCGTCTTCTCCGCTTGATGACTGGACCTCGAGCAGTAATCCTGAGTCGTATCGATTCCTTCTTCCAACAGTAGTTACAGTGCCACTATGCTAGTTGTCGATAAAGCAGCATACCATATTTTCACAGATACACGCTGTTATAATAATTAATATGTTATCTTTACAACCAGGACAACGTTGACTTCGAAAATTGTTTTTTTTTTATTTGTAAATAGTTTCTCACTGTATTTACAAACAAACGCTTTCGTTCAAACAGTGAATTACTTGGTACTTATTGTATTTATATTATGTACAACAGAAGTGGCAAACTTATAAAATCAAAGAAGAAAAAAATATTTAAAATTATAAGTTGAGGCATAGAGACTTGTATAATGGCTTCAAGTTTGTTTGTTTGGTTTTTTTCAAGTACAAACTTTTAGCTCATAGCTCCGTTATTTACAGTTTTGGACTCAGGAGGTCAAACACTTTCGATTGGGTGATTTAATAGGTTAATTTAATCTAATCCTGCTTAAAAGAATTTCAATTTGAGGGTAGGCTGGTAAAGAGCCTGATGAATAATAAAATCGAATCTTGTATAAGCGCGTCCAACACTTGGTATTGCTGACGCACAAAAATATAACTAATATAAAGGGGAGGTTCATTAATTTACTTTAATCCTGCCTAAAAGAATTTCAAATGTCACGGCTGTTGAGGATTCCCTCTTGCTTTTCCTCCTTATGATTTTTAACCTAAATGACTTTCTTTAAGTCCATGTGTTGTCCGATATTTTCGAAAAATTTTAAACAGATGCTTTGCTATTTTCTGTGAAACTGTAGCAATATTAACTTAAATCGGTTGAAATAATAATTCTTTCCTATTGGTCTATTATGAGTACCTGCAGTCACCAAAGTGATATTGTTTTCACGACCTTTTGTCATTAGAACAATGTATATTTTGGTATTATTGATATATTCAACAATCTTCTTGCTACTGATTATAAGATTAACAATTATATACATCAATTTCTTTAATAACGAACAACTTTAGAGTCTATCTGTAGAACATGGTAATTTTATGGACTTAAAACGTTTAAAAAATCCGGGGTTCGATTTCCTGCAAAGGACAAATAGCATATAGCCCATTGTGTAGCTTTGCACTAAGACAACAACATAAGCGGTTTGACCTTCCTCGATGGCTTAGCGGTAAGTCTAAGGGCTTATAACGCTAAAAATCGGAGGTTGAACTAACAGTGGTCTGCATACTAAAGTTGTTTGTGTGTTATTAATTACAAAGTTATACAATGGGCTATTGTAAACTCACTATATTTTATGCAATTTGTATAATATTGAGAATACCATTATTTGGTTACTTTACTTCCTGCTAGTTACTTCCCATATTGATCATTGTTGTTATTTCTTTGGTTAAGACTTTGATCGTTCTCGTGTCTTACTATCGCTTACGCATTTCGGCTAATTCTTAAGATTTAACTGTATTTACTACTTCTGGCTGCCTGCTCAATAAAGTGGCAGTGTGTGTATACATGAGGGAAAGTCAATATCGGTTAGTTGCCCAAGACAAGGCAAATAGTTTCTTTAGTATATTTATTTTTCTATTTATTACAATTAACTTGGTTATTTTAATTAGAGTGATAATATATTTCATTCTTAATTTTTTTATGTTTATAAAGATTAGTTTTTGATGTACTATCTGTACTGTCCCGCCAACCAACTCTAAAACAACAGGGTAACATTATCCATTGTAACTTATCTCACTTGTTAAGTTGCACTAAAATCATACCGTTGGAAGCTTTAATGGGTTTTCACTTGCCATAGACGTTGTTCGAAATGTTTGTTGGCTTTTGAATTTTGCGCAGAGCTATTCGAGGGCTATAAGCGCTAGCTGTCCCTAATTTTGAAGTGCAGGTAGTCAACACTACCCACCGCCAACTCTTAGGCTACTTTTTACTAACGAATAGTGAGATTGATCGTCACATTATAACGCCCCTAATGGTGAAAAAGTTGAGCATATTCGGGGAAGAATTTCGAGTTCGCCTCATCCAACATACCTATGCCAGGCCCTGTTCGGAGGAATTATAAGTCCTGTGTATATTGGTGTTACAGTTTTCATGGAACAAGAAATCTGTGGTAGCGCATGAATTAAACAACGAATTTCTATATCTTTTCTAAGTAAGTTACACATTTGGCAGGGTGCGGCCTAGTGGTTAACGTACCGGACTGTGAACCTTGGAGTCCATTGTTCGCATTATGTTACTGCAGAATCTCGCTTCGCACTTTGTGGCGGTGAATGCGTTATAAGAGTAACGGCCAA
>NW_013665837.1:319555-321658 GCF_000517525.1 Limulus polyphemus | reverse complement strand
GCAACAAAGAAAGGAAGCAATCTTTAATGTTAGTTTCATTAACAGCATATTAAACTCGATATCAAATTAAATGTTTTAATTACTGATCTATGTAGATAGGTTGTTGTGATCAAAGGTTCATGATAATAATATATGTAACAAAGGTTTCTGAGGTTCGGTGATACTCGGAAAACAAACGACTTTCAGCACTACGGTTATCATATTACAAAACGTATATTTCATTATTGTTCGGGTTATCTTGAATTTCGCGCTTTGCTACACGAGGGCTAACTGCGCTAGCCGTCCCTAATTTAGCAATGAAAGACTAGAAGGAAGGCAGCTCGTCATCAACACCCACCGCCATTTCTTTGGCTCCTCTTTTACCAATTAATAGTGGAATTGAACGTCACGTTATAACGCCCCCACGGCTGAAAGGGCGAGCATGTTTGATAGGACGGGGATTCGAACCCGCGTTCTGAAGATTGTGAGTGATTACATTTCAACTGAAAAAAAAGAGGGTAACTTAGATAACAATCTTGACATTAGGAACCGTATGTCTATTGACTTGTTTTAAAATAATTACTTTGTTCTGATCAGTTGACTTCATTATGAACCGTATGACTTTTCCGTTTTTCTTAACACTCACAATATATTACAACATTTCATACTGAATTATTTATTAATGCGCTTTATTCTCTAATATTTGAAATTAATTAAACTGTACTACTTGTTGAGTAAACTGCGTTACATGCGCTTAAACAGATGAACGCTAGCACTAAAACTTTCTAGAACAAAACAAAACCGTTCTCTGGATTTTAATAAAGCAATTAAACAATGCAAGTGTCCTTTTGCATGTTTCCAGAAATTTAAGTCCTGAATTTTGTTATTGGATGACGACATTCAATAGAACTCGATAGCCTATACTTGCGCTTTTGATTCATCAGTTAGTTGTCAACTAGCTGCAAAAACTGTACGGAAGTTAAACGTATAGGAAACAACTGGGGTAGCTTATTACTAATAATACCGTTGATAACACAAAGATCCAGAACATAATTTCCAAAACCATGGCAGTGCAGCTACACTAAATAATCAATGTATTTCGCCTATGTAAGGCTTTAAATGGAGCTCGTGTAGAATCACAGTTTTCTATAGAAGCTTTTAAGCTAATACTGCACACTCCTGCAGAGATCCATGAGAATAATATGAAGTGAAACAATAGGTGGTTACTTACTGAACTTGCCAATATTTTGAGCATGTAGAACTGATGTGGACAATGGTAGCAGTGTTATACTGTACACTTACTATGTGATACAGATATCGAAGCACATGCGTGTGTGTGTGGTGTAACCTTTTAACAACAAAAACAACAACAGGATTTCGTCCTCGTTTTGTTGTTCAAACTCATGAATTAATTAAAGGTGATATTGCTGTAGAATACATAATATCATTATTTTAGAAATATTAATTTTGTTTACCCAAAACTGCGGTAAGTAAAATCAAACTAGTTTTCAAAATTCATTTAGCACAATGTAAAAATAGCAAAAAAAAATACTACAACAAATTGTTGACTGGGTGCCTTCCGTCTGGTCAGTAGTTCAAAGTTAAGGACGACAGCATAACGCTAAACATGCGGGTTCGATACCTGCGATGGGCGTAGCGCAGACAGCTTTGCGCTTATGTTGTTGTTTGTTTGTTATTAAACACAAAGCTAAACAAAGAGCTATATGTGCTCTGCCCACCACAGGTATCGAAACCCGATTTTTAGCAGTATAACTGCTAAAATATCACTGTTCCACTGTATCTCGTGAACCACATAAACATCATTTTGAAAGTATGGTTTGATATTACAATTTGCGAGGACTTTGAATTTGTCTATTCATTTGATTGTTTAATACCCCCCCCCCTCCCCTCATCCACTGTGTACGATCATGGACTCATACGATAATGGTGATTTTTAGAACGTATTGATTAGCGCATCTGGAGTTCAAGGTGATATGTACAGTTAAACAGACAATGACAGACCTTTATTTTATACACACGTTTTTCACTTGTCATTAAAAGTAATTCCACCCTTTGTAGACATAGTAACAATTTTAACAATATCCTTTCTAATTCTAGTTGATT
>NW_013665837.1:315268-319102 GCF_000517525.1 Limulus polyphemus | reverse complement strand
CATGTTATAAGTTTTCCTTATAACATGGAAAACGTCTTCAAATCACTCTTCTTCAGATAGTTTATGTCAAATACTTTTCAAACGTGAAGTAATGTTCTAATGACATTAAATAAAGATAGATTAAATAATCAAAATCCATGATCTAATAATGAAGAATTATTGTTTACATTAGCCTACCAGGAAATCACACAAAAAACGTCAATATTTTTTGTATTAGATTTAGATGAAAATGCCATTTTAGTGCTCCATAGTGAACAGACCAAATATATAACTCATAAATAGAAGTAGAAACAAAGACATTGAAGAAACGTGAGAAAACTCACAGACGCACTTTGAAATCATGAGATTTTCAAAGAGCATTTGATGCATATAAGCAGAAAAAAAAACGTGAATAAATATGGAGGGACAAAAAACAAGGTATATTAAGCACCTGAATAGGCAAGAAATTAGTAAAGGAAAACATTTGAATATAGGATTCTCTAAATGACACCCTTTTCAAACATAGATTCTACGTGTAAATAACAAACTCGGTTTACAAAATGCAAAATTACAAAATATAGGCTTCATTACAAGGTTGTGTATAGAATGGGTCCGAAAAAAAAAATTAAGTAAGATAAATCTATATAATACAAATCTAATTAGAATAAATCTATATGTTAACTACATTTCCGTATTGCTGGAAATCAGCATTGAGTTTCCCATCTGTTATTTCGCTCTAATGATTTGCTAAAAAAAAAGTGTTATTCTCTTACATTAAGAATATATTCATTTTGACTGGTACGTTTATTTATTTTTTGACGAATTTGACTGTATTATACGATTTATATTCATGTCAGTACACAGTACCGTAATTTAGCTGTAACCATAGGTAAGTAAAATTAAGGATACAGAACTACAGCTATTTGCCACTACACATACATGCTAAACAAAGGACTTATTTATATGCATACAGTAACGGAAATAATTATGGAAACACATAAATGATACACATACATAGGTCACAAACAATGAGCAATACTAGCCTCATGGTTTGTTTGTTTTTTATGAATTTCGCGCAAAGCTACACGAGGGCTATCTGCGCTAGCCGACTATAATTTTGTAGTGTAAGATTTGAAGGAAGGCAGCTAGTCATCCCCACCCACCGCCAACTCTTGGGCTGCTTTTTTACCAACGAATAGTGGGATTAGTCGTCACATTATAACGCCTTCACAGCTGACAGGGCGAGCATGTTTGGTGTGACGGGGATTCGAACCAGCAACTCGCAGATTGCGAGTCGAGCGCCTTAAATGGTGAATTTATTAATTGTATAATACAATAGTATTTTCTTTGCTTTGCGTAGAGTATTACACCTTGTTTTCGTGATGTCATACAATTTATTAATGTATATTTGTGGAATACTGTTCCATATATCTTGTATTATTCCCCCCAAAATTCAGCCAAGTTTGACCTCTTGATATTTTCACTTTTTACGTAAGCCCATACATTCCCAATAATGTTTATGCTTGGTGCAGGACAGGCCATGGTTACGTGTTTCTTATCGGGCTCTTTATTGTCAATATATCACTACACTACCTTTGTTCTATGTTTAAGATCACTTACTGCCTTGCTGGAAAATGAATCCGCGCCTGATGTGCTGCGTTCCTGAGGAAGTTTAATAAAGAACCAGAACCTGCTGTACTTGTCAGCAGTCCGAATACTATCAGTTTTGTGTAAATCACCGTTGGCTGAGATTCAGTGCTAAATCTCTGCTGATCCTCAACCATGCTTTACTGTCAATGTTTTATATTGGCCATGGTAGTGTTTTCCTCATCGTCATAAATACATTATTGACTATTGCCGAACAATCCAAATTTGAATTAATCTATAAATAGCACGTCTTCATCTTTCCTCATTCCAGTACTTGTTGGCCAATGCCCATTCTAACCTTTTCGATTGGTTACCATCTCTTCTGAGAAGCGGTTTTCGAGCAGAAAAACAGCCATTGAGACCACTTCGTACTCTTGTGTTTCTTACTGCTCTTGCGGCAATATTTACAATAAAGTTATTGGCAAAAATCTCTACTCAACCGTCATCTATCTCGTGAAGAACATGCCGTAAGATACATATGACCACTTTTGGAGAGATTCGGTTTTCTACCTTGATCACTAATATTATTAACAGTGTCCGCTTCACATACCTTCTTCAGAGTCTTGCATACAGATTCTACTAAAATATGGAATCTTGTCACAATGTTTCACATATAGTATTCTTTACCAGCCAAAACCTTGATTTATATTCGCCTATTATGCAGTGCTTTAATTATGAGAGCCATAACTGGATTTTCACTACTACTATTGGGCATATTATGACTACCTGTACCTTTTTGTAGGCCTGGTGATGGTGTGTTACACTTTCTGATTGATCGGATGAAGAACGATTACAGTGTAGCCTAGCGAAAGGTAACTGTACTCTCGTGTAATTCTTTTTCAAACGATAAATGAGTACGTACACATAGTATTTGCCTTTTATACATTTTCCTCACTGTTTTTATAAACATTTCCAATACTGTATATATACATATACATATTTTCAAATAACTATGACATATAGTAAACTATTAATTTCCCATACTATCCAATCAACTAGCGTAGTCATTGTGTCTGTAAAACAGTGTTGCCTGTAATAAATAATTAGCATTTCAAAGTAAAACAATAGAAGTTGGATATATGCCCTCAGTATCCACTTGGCTGTTTAATTATAATTATAAACGGTGTCAGGCTGACGGGAAGTGCTCGTATATCCTGTCATTCCTTATGGTGTTGATCATATTAAATATTTATTGCACAAGTACATGTATATCACTGGTATTCCTAACCGAAACATGAAACTGCTTAAGGTCATTTTAACATTTTCCTGGTTTCTATAAATCAGTTTTACAAAAACCTCATCTTCTCGCTTCATTTAGTGTCTGGATTCTTTACTTACAAAACTATTCGTTCAATGTTTGCCAATCACGTATCATCAATAAAATATTCATCTATTACATCAGGAACAAATTGGTGAAATGCTAGTCAGGATATAATGTATAAAAGTTTACTTTGAGGTGCCCCCTAGTGGCACAGCGGTATGTCTGCGAACTTACAACGCTAGAAACCGGGTTTCAATACCCTTCATGGGTAGAACACAGACAGCCCGTTGTGTAGCTTTGTGCTTAGCTTCAAACAAATACTTTGAGGTTGAGCCAAGTGGCATAACTTACAGGTGACAAATTTATATTTTACTGAACTTTGCTGTTAACTTCTGAGCTGATGTAACATAGAAAATTCACTCGTGGATTAAAATCAGAGGTTTGAAATAATTCATTTCTATCTTGCACGGTCGAATAAAGTGATTCCACGGGTGTCTGCACGTGTATTGGTGTCTGGACCTAATCATTAACATGTCGGGCTGTGGATCGAAGGGTCAAAAGTTCGAAAAGTGATGCCACTGAGTATGATACGCACTTCGAATTGCAGTATTGCAGAATTGTTATTTAGTTCTAATAGTTGGACAAAGCTCTTATGGTGGCGGGTGTTAATGGCCAATTGTTCTCTCTCTTGTCAGTAGTTCAAAATTAAGACTATTCTTGCATCCAGAGGTCGCTGAACCTTGATGTTATTTGAAGTTATTTGTGAAAAGGTGCCGTTCAAATTGCAAAATTATAATTCTATTACGAAAGAGAACTATAGCGGTAAACACTATACTTTCCATAGAAGACTAAAATTTTGTAAGTGATGTTTTATGCTTACCCCCAAGAAACCCCCAAGCCACAATACAACACTCCACCAATTAACGCCTCCCACGAGCTAGATACCA
>NW_013665837.1:294214-314320 GCF_000517525.1 Limulus polyphemus | reverse complement strand
AAACCTACCGGACGATCGACTCGAGGTTCCCTGTTTCACGCTCTGTTACCGAAACAAACCAAATCGCGCTCCGAACTTTGATGCGGTGGTTCTGTGCGTAATAAGAGGGACGATCAAATCCCACCATTCGATAACAGTAACCCATAAGTTGGTGTGGTGGGTGTTGTTGACTAGCTGCTTTCCATCTATTTTATTTCTTCAAAATTAGGAACGGCTAGTGCAGATAGGTCTCGAGTAACTTTACGAGAAACTCAACAACATCTGTTACAGCGAAACTTTGTACTTTCGTTTAAGCAGCTTCTGGGAACTTTTTGCAGATTCGTTGTTGTTGTTGTTGTTGTTGTAAAGGCTTTAAACTATTAATAATTGCAAAATATACAATAATTGAGTTCGTTGTTTACCTGAAGCTATGCATGTTAGTTAAATATTAACTAGAACTTACATGTTCAAGTAAATAAAATCACTTGACTGAATCTTAACTTGAATTGAAGTTATTATTATTTTTATTTTACCTAAATAGTAACATACATCGAAATAAGTTAGATACAGTTGTTGAGATATATAACACGATATTTTTATGGAGAAATAGAAATGGAAGCATAAAAAATAATGGTTATTTTTAATAATATCTTACATAATTTACGATTCATCAGCTGTAAATGTTAAGCTCTTAGTATTTAATAACAGTGGTATGTCTGTAGAAGGTGGAAACTGCTTTCACTTCTCAGAATTTTCCGTGCTTGTCTAATAATTAATTTGATAGATTTTTCTTTTAATATATTTTACCTCAGGATATGCACTGAGTTTTTTCTACGTTTATTAGGAAGCGTTACATAAAACTATGTGAACGAACGAGGAATTGGTTAACGGTTCGTTTATTCCTGGAATGTCTGTTAAAGTTTAATTAAAAACCAAAGTCCATTGTCCTATTTTTATATTTAATGATTCATTAGACGTATGGTTTGTTTGTTTGTAATTAATCACAAAGCTACACAATGGGCTATCTGTGCTCCGCCCACCACGGGTATCGAAACCAGGATTCTAGCGTTGTAAGTCCGCAGACATACCGCTGTGCCACTGGGGGACTAGACGTATGGCAAGACATTACTAAAGTCTCAAAAATATTACCTGGCACGTTGTCGGTTTATTTACAATGATATGAGCATAACCTCAAAATTACTAGCTTACGTATTCCTTGTTCTGACTGGTAAACATTTCGAACCTAAGTATCACGTGAAAGAACACTTTTATCATACAACAACAGAACGTGGGTTACATGTGCCCGCACCCGCAAAGATTTCATGTAATTAGGAATACAAAACCACAAAGTCATCTCTGTATGATAAATACCCTAACCAGCATACCTGCATGGCTAATCGTGAATATCATTTTTTTTTTGCGCTTGATAAGGGTATTCATTTTTGAGTATTTTTACAGGAACAAAACAAAGTGATAGAAATTTAGACATAAAAATATATATTTTAGAAATGAAATATACTAAAAATGAACTATACGTAAGACAAGTAAGTAGAGAGATATAGATTAAAAGATAAATAAACCAACAACATAAATACAAGATAATCAGAAAATAATGGGACAAAAATAGCTAGCTAGTAAGATATGAAAAACGTAATGTTAGACAGGAGAAAACATATATAGAGGAGTAAAAAAAATATTTCTTAAGTGCCATAGTAGAATTATTTTCAATTAAAAACTATCCGGTTTCATCACCGAATAAATAGTAGTCTTCCAAAATGAATTCATTTTGACAGCATAACGATAAAAAAGTTCACCAAACTTCGTGTTACATAATTACCAATATATATATATTACTAGTGCTACTATTCTGCGTAAGGTAGTTAAGCCTAGTTTTAATAGTATCAACTAACCAAGTAGTCGATCCTCGTCTTCCAACCGCGTGACATTGTCCTCCTGGTGAAGGTGGCACAAGAAATGATGTAGTAACCCGGTCAACACAGAGTGACCGTGACCTGTCCCTTTTTGGAGTACATGTTTTCGGTGGTCCCGGGGGAGAGTGGTCTCTCCATCCAAACTTAAAAGGCATTTTTCGAGGTCTTCTCTAGACGGTGACAATAGGAGATTTACGCAACTACTTTCACAGTGTTTGTTTGTACTTCTGTATTTTGTTCTGCGGGTATTTAGAAATGTTCATACAGAGTACGTTATATTCATATACCGCCATCTGGTGGTGTAATCTAAAGTGCATTCTCTGACACCACGTTTCTACTAACTCAAAAAAAAGTTTAATAGTTTAACGATCATTGATGTCTGTACCGTGACAGCAGTATTTTGAAACATATATAAGTAAAACAATTATATTGATAAATTTCTAAATTATCCCCTCCCCCCCAAAAAGCAGAAGTGTTGATCTAAATTTAAGCATTTTTTCCGACATTCAACAAACAAATCATCATATTATTAAAGTTAACTTAAGCTTGGCGCTATGGGCCAACGGTAACAGCCGCTATACATCGCGAAAGGTTATTGTCGAGACGACGGATTTTCAAACTACATATCGTAGAAAGACTGGACAGACTGCAGACGCCCCAGAAGCCGGCTTTCTACCATAACTTCACCGCTAAGACCTCGAGACTTGTTCTCCGAAGGTGCGCAGTACGTCATTACAGCTCCTTGTGGCGTGGCCAGGTAACACCCTGACTTGCAGTCAACAACTACTATTTACATCTTCGACTGATGTAATAACTCTTCCTATTCTTTACAAACACACTTGCAAACACATATTTATCAATTAACGACAGCTGAATAATTTATTTCCTTAACCAGTAAATTGCCAACTTGTTTCTCTGCCGTTCAGTATAATGCCTACATATTACATCGTATTGATTAATTTTCTGTTTGTGTCTCTTAAAACAATCAGTTTTAAAACGATCAAAGACCAAAATAAATTTAAATAAAAAAGGAAATCAATCATTTTCTATGTAAAATACACAGCAGACCCCAGCATAAATTGGTGGAATTAATTGTAATATTGAAAATATTATCCGTTTGATATTTTTTGTGACTCAAAAGTTACAAGAAACTATAAACAACAAAGTCATAGACCACAAGCAATACACAGTTTGAAAAAAGAAAGTCGATGATGTGGACACACGTTTTTATAGATTTAAAAGAAATGAACCAAACTACCTGGTGGCTCAATGCTAAGAAGAGGGTTTATAACGCTAAGATTGAAGTTCTATCACCCCGATGGGCACGGTGCAGTTAGCCCATTGTGCAGCTTTGTGCTTAATATGTTTAACAACAAATAGATGGACCAATAAGCTAAACAAAAAAAAACTATAATGATACACTCACTTCTGATGATTCAGTGGTAAGTCTGAGAGCTTATAACGCTAAAAATTGGGCTTCGATACCGGCGCTGACCAGAGCACTAATAATTCATTGTGCTTACTTTGTGCTTAACAACAGACAAATTAATCATCTTAACTGACGTAAGATTAAACAAAATATAAAGAATATACATACAATTTCAAGTAGCCCTAAACACATTTACCTGTATTTCTAGTTTAACGCAAAAATTACTCGTATGTTTTTATCTTATTTTATACTTAAACCCAAATAGATAAAACTGAATACATAATTTCTTCCCAAAATCATTTTATATCTCAATATCACATAAAAGATGACAATCTTGATATTTGTACAATACGTGGATGAAAAGTTCTTTTGAAACAATAAAATACCAGTCATGATTCTGAAAATAAACGATTTTTAGAGCTATAGATTATTTTGTTTTTTAACCGTTTCCTCCATTTATTCAAAAGAGGCGATATATCTGTTGAAAAAAAATTTAGACAAAAGTTTAAATCTGTATCGCAGTTAGGCTATCAAATAAAGAATACGTGTGTGTATATATATATATATATATAAAAGAGGAAGTTTGTTTATTTGTTTATTTTGTTTGCTATAGGAAACCAAACAGTTGAACTTACGAATTTTAAAATAACTTTATAATAACCAGTTTTTTACACGAAATTTAATGGTACTATTTATTTTGCATTTGGTGTAGTATTTAATGACAAAATTGACAATCAATGATTATCGTGCCATTTTTTGTAATAAATTTTCAAACATGAGCACATTTTGCACATAGAAAGCGTTATGGCGAGAGACACTCAGATCACCTTGCTGTTAATTCAGTATTTCCAAAAACAGTTTTCTTTAAATAGTGCTAAGTGGTTTCATAAGTGATTTAGTAACTTTGTGAATTGCAAATTCTTGTTTAGTGATATAGGTGATTGTGTCACCCAAGAAACGCCATTTTTATGGAAAGTCTTCTGCCGCTAAAAGAATGCAAGCACAAAGAGCAGCTGAAACAGAAGAACACAATCAAAGACTTCAAGCACAAGCTGCAAGACAGGCTGCTCAAATACAGGAAGAGACTTTGGAACAACGTAAAGTTAGGCTTCGAGCTCAAGCTCAAAGGCAGGCTACTCAAAGACAGCAAGAAACTGTTGAACAGCACAAAGCCAGAGTTCAGTCAGAATCGTAAAGACAAGTTGGATATAGACAACAAGAAACTTCTGAACAACGCCAAACTAGGCTTCAAGCACAAAAATTAAGACAAATAACTTAAAGAGAGCAAGAAACAGAGGAGCAACATGATGTACGACTTCAGGCTCAAAGAACAAGACAAACTCAAACACGATCTAATTTCAAATAAAGCTTTGTTTGATTAAATGCTTTTTTATTTCTCGCATCACAGCTTTTGTCTACTTACTGAATAATACTGATCTATGCATTTCAAATCTAAATTTTCACCGTGCAACGCCGGGTAACTCAGCTAGTATATATATATATATAAATAAAGAAGTGTCTGTATTCCTTTGATGTGTATATAATTTAAACAGATTAATATATTTTCCAATATTACTAGAAAATTTGCATTGCAGCCTGTGTAGACGATTATAGTTCCTGCTAAAGGTTAACAATCAAATATCCATTGTTAGATAACTGAGGTACAACTGCCGTTGCTAAGTGCGTGGAGCTCCTACTGAAGGTTAACAAACAACAAGTCATTGTAGGTAATTTATATATGTGCGTGGAATAATTTCTTATACAGTTTTTATTCGATTCTGAAGTACGATAAAATAAGAGTGTTTAACTTTAGTCATTTTCCTCCTTCGAAGGTGTATAATCTTGATTTCAAGTACAATTCTCAAGTACAAATTAAGTACTCCTGAACAGCGTAATAAGTATGTTGAGTAGTATTTTTTGATACGCGTTTCTTCGGAACTGTCTGTAGTATTTGCTCAAAAATAACGCACGAAGGACTACGTCATTATGGTCAAATAGTTAAACAGTACATATATTTTAAAATTATGTGTATGATTTATTGTACATTACAAGAAAGTTTGTACATGAGGGGGGGGGGGGTATCAGCCGAGTTGATGGTATAACAGAATAAATTGATACTACATATAGAAGTCTCTGAACATGGTAGTATGGCCTTAAACATCAATACAGTACGGTAGACTTATGTAAGTGTACGGCATATTTTTAAATATTAACAAAATGTATGTTCTTGTAAGCCAAACAAGAGAGTCATCTAGGTACAACAAGTTCCTTAGAACGTTGGTAAGACGTTTATAGGACTGTTGTGCGGGGTTTAAGGGATAGATACTTTCTGGTAAAGTTAGGCACGTAAAAGATCTACAAAGAAAGCAAATTACTAAGTTTTGTAGAGCGGGGGGGGGGGGAGATCGATTATAATTCTTCGAATCCCCAGTACCTGCGGGTCTGCATTATTAATATTGTAATCGAACTTAAATATTTACTTACCTGGTCTTTTATATTTCACATAGATTGTTGACAACTTACTTTTGGCTTTCGTAGGCAGTATAATGTAAAATTAGATCATTCAATATTATATGTTATTCCTAACCCAAGAGTTCCACTGCCATTCAACTTCTGTTATCAGATAAGAGACTATAACTGAAAAGGATTTTAAATAGTCCATTAAAAACACACTTTTCTTACACCAGTGTAATTGTCTGAAAAACAAGAAGAAGAAGAAGAATATTAACATATTTATTTACTCGGTCACGGTAATAGAACCTTTAACACGAAGAGGAACTATAGAAGAATATTAACATATTTATTTACTCGGTTACGGTAATAGAACCTTTAACATGAAGAGGAACTATAGAAGAATATTAACATATTTATTTACTCGGTTACGTTAATAGAACCTTTAACACGAAGAGAAACTATAGAAGAATATTAACATATTTATTTACTCGGTTACGTTAATAGAACCTTTAACATGCATCACGAAACCAGGCGGGACCAACTTGCTAGAGTACTCGAATTGGGAATCTCATATTTCATAGTTCGAGTCCAATTTGGCAAAATTTCCCTTTGAACTTTGAGTCTGTAGGTGCGCTGTAAGAAGTGACAGTTAAATAGAACTAGTCAGTCCAGCAAAAGTAGCCGAAGAGTTAGCAGTAGATGCTGTTGACAAGTTAACTCTTCTCTGGTCTCTTGGTTAAAAGTTACAGACAACTGTGGCTTTTATAGCTTAGCGCAAAAATTCTGAAACAAACAAGCAAACAGCATCCTTATTTGAACCACATACCCTGTAGTGTGCAGCCCGATACGCTTATCACTTGGTTACGCCAATGATGTTTTGGTCATACGGGCTTTCAGCAATTTAATTGAACTCTAGGTTAAGCTTCATGTCATTGCGAAGGCCAAAATTAAATCGTCTGAATTATTTGCACATTGCATCATTAGATTCTAAACTTAATCAATTAGTTGACGTTGCGTGAATGTGTTGTCAACTTATTCGGGACAATCGTTGTGACAAAACATTGTTTAAGCTTATTATCAGAAATCAATTAAAAATTCAAAGTTATGACGCCTGCTAGTTTGCAACTACATGACATAAATAAATAAATGGGGACATGTTAATTGGTATCGACAGTTCTATTTCTGGGATACTTGTCAGAACTATTTACGAATGTTTTTATAAGAATGTTGAAAATACTAGTTTCATAAAATCAGAAATCTTGGTTGTAAGATTTCGTATTTGAAACAAAGTGTTTTAATTACAAATTATGTATATAAAAGCGTATTGACAAATTAACTTTATTCACACAGTATTTGGGCCAAGAAAACCGTTCCGTCACCTGCCGCTTCTACTGATGCTCCGGACAACCACTTATATAAAACAAATAATATTATATGACCAGTGATAAATTCCTTCAGAACGGAATGGGATTTTCAAGAAGTTGATAAAAATGTTGGTTACATAAAATAGCATTCAATGTTGCGATTCACAAGACAAAGCTAGCTGTTGTTAAATAATCAATAACTTCTTTTTAAAATCGGTTATATATTGATTTAGTACAATGATCTGCACTTCATACAAGTTATCTTTTGTGCTCTGATGGACAAAACCAACCTGGAAATAACATTTTCCAATATGATTTTAGAGTATCTTAGCTACTGATACGGCAGGTTTTTCTAAACTTTTACTTTGTTTTGTACAATTTGTCACTAACAATTTCATTGGTTCTCAGATATTTGAAAAGCGTGCAATCAATCTTTTTGATTTAAAATGAAATATCACCATTGAACAAAGTGTTACAGACAAGTTGGATTTGCAACTGGAAGGAGGAACTGATAAACTGTTCACTCAGTGTAGCTTCCATCAATTACTTGCTGTTTTAGGAATTCCTGACAAGTGTGTATACAGAAGATTGATTTTGCCATGAGAAATAAATCACATATTATCTAATTCTCTGCACAGCGAGCGGAGGTACAACGTACAATGCATAACATCTCTGGCCACTTGTACCACTCATATTCGCATACTTGGGTACTTTAGTTAAATGTAGCATCAGTGCTAAATGAGCTAATGCAGAATAAATTGTCGTCATATATATACAATCTACGTTAAACCCTCTGGTGAACTAGAGGACCCTTAATGGAATGTAACAGCTCGTTCAAGTTACATTTTGTGTAATATTAGTAACCCCCAGTTTTAATACGTCAGCCAATTTACTTAATCGAATCCTCTTCCGTTAATCTGATTAACTGTACTTAGAGTAAGATTTAGGGTATGTATTCGAATGAAGTCATCTAATATAGGCGATATAAACGCCATGACAACGAAAGATATGTCTATTTAATATAACGCCTCGAAATCTTTCACTTACAAGTCTCTGTTTGGGGTAGATAATTTTGTGCTATTTTTTGTCTTTCCAAAACTTTCCAGGCGTGGCCTAGTGGTTAGCGTGTCAGGCAATAGTTCCTAGAATCCATGGTTTACTATCTGTTTTTGCAAAAACGCTTTGAGGCTGTGGATGCATTATAAATGTGACAGTGAAACCCCAGTATTCGACTAAAGTAGTTCAAGAATTGACGTGGGGTCGTGCTCAGTGTATGCCTTATCTCTAGTCGGTCTGGTGTGGTCTGGTGGTTAGGGCGCTAGACTCGCAATATGGGCTCGCGGGATCATAATACGTCCCCGAAAATGCTCGCCCATAACACAGCGATGCTTTACAATGTGAAGGGCAATCCCACTATTCATTGATAAAGATTAGTCCAAGTGGAGGTGTTGACTAACTGCCTTCCCCCTAGCCTATCAGTTCAAAAATAGTAACGGCTAAGGCAGATAGCCCTCGAGTCGCTTTACGCGAATTTCAACAAACAAATAAACAATTATTTCGAGTAATTACGTTTCAAAATTATAGACGGTTATCGCAGATAACCCTCCTGTAGCTTTATGCAAATTTCCGAAACAAACAAACAATGGTTCCAAGACATGAATAAGATTTCTTATTTGACAGTCTTGTTGCGAACTATACACTTAGTATGTAGAGGTATAACCGAAACGTCTGTCTAGTTTAGAGCAAACATTACACTTGGTGCGTAGAGGTATAACCACTAAACTAGACAGACATTTGGCAAACATTACACTTGGTGTGTAGAGGTACAACCACTAAACTAGACAGACATTTGGCAAACATTACACTTGGTACGTAGAGTTAAACCAGTAAACTAGACAGGCATTTGGCATAGCTTACGTGTGGAACGTAGAGGTATAACCAGTAAACTAAACAGTCATTTGGCAAACTATGCATATAGTACGTAGGATTATAACCAATAAACTAGTCAGGAAGTTTCTGTTTGGTCATTACTCCAAATGAATATTTGCCTTCTTATGTTCTTCGACTGATGTGACGATTTTGTTATTCTGGTAACTTAGTAAAGGATTCTCTCACAGAAGGGATAACTGGTAAAACAAGTTATCTCAGAAAGGAGTAACTGGAAAAAAGGCTCATAAAAGGGGTTAACGTAGAGAGGGAACATTTCGAAGAAAGCGTAACTATAGATCAAAGTTCATAAACTATTTTCCAATTTGTTCAAACATTGCCAAACAAAGTTCTAAATTCATTGAGGACCTAGTTATACATGAAAAGTATCTTAAAATCAACGATACATAATGGATTTACTATAGATAACACATTGTTTTAATGGATCAACAGTTTAATATCATATAAAATATTATTAGGAATGTAAACAACTCAGTATATGAAGAAGATAAAGCACAATAATAAAATTAAAATAACTTAATTCTAAAGATCACAGAATTTGTTTCCTGTAACAGTGTAATACTTCATAACCCAAACACAAAAAAAAACATCCTTATAAAAATAAAACAATCTAGGTGAGATGTCGTGTTTGTTGTTAAGCACAAAACTATAGAATGGGCTAGGTGTGATCTGCCAATCGCGGGTATCAAAACCCGATTTGTAGCGTTATATGCTCGTTACATATCACGATCTATTTATTGATCTGTCTAAATTTCAAAATTTGCTTTCAGAGAACTACATGACTTGGTAAACAGAAGATAGATCGTCCAATGAAAGGCTATCTCGGATATTGACCTTTATTCGTGAAATCTTATTCTAAGCCTAACACCGTAGCTGTTCATATTTTAGGTTAAAGTTTGAAATAAAACGAGACGTGTGTTGTGTTCATATTTGAAATGAGCTGCCCGTACTCTAAATGTATCCTATATAACTCAATACAAAATTGATCATTTATAGTCACAGATGTATTCTTCCTTTTATTGAGGTGCAGGGGAAGTAAAGCTATTACGTGCAAGGGATAAAGAGAAAATACCATGGCGAATTTCTTATATAAAGGACGCTTAAGAAAATGTCTAAGAGCTCCAGAAAAGGTCATTAGTCATATCCGTATTATTTTAGAACTTGTAAGGCGTACATTTGCTACTGTGCATACATTTAATTCTTCCGCAACGAAAAAAATAAGAGAGCTTAATCTGATGGTTTCTTATACTCGTTCTTCAAGAACATCTTAGCATGCAGACCAGATGAGATTCGTATTGCATATAATCGGATTAGTACAGGCATACTTTTACGAGTGCGGTCACGAGATGCGTGGTCATTACTGTACCTCAGGAAAGTTACTCGTAACGTTACCATGTCTATTATTGGTTACTATTATCATATGTTATGTGCACTATATGGAATTTTGTATGCTTCATTCTTCGTCAAAGTAAAGGGGGTTAACGCTTAAAGAAATAAAACAGCAAACACTGTAATCCCTACACGATAAGTATCCAACATTGAGGCAGCTTGGTCAAATACTGACGATCATCCGGGTGAGTACTATTTTGGAAAATGTTTCGGTCCAGCAGTCGTCAACAAACCTATCGTTACTAAACTCGCTAACGGAGTTTACTTCCCTCTTTTGGAACACTTCAACAGCTTGTATTTTTTTAACGAGTATTGGGAAAGCCAAAAGAATATTTTTCTGACCATCTATCCGTCTATTTTATAGTAATAGGTAACAAAACTAACGATGGGTTAATAAACGACACGTCTCGTGCCTGTCTATTTTATGGTAATAGGTAACAAAACTAATGATGTATTAATAAACGACACTTCTCGTGTCTGTCTATTTTATGATAACAGGTAATAAAACAGATGATTGGTTAATAATTGCTTGTTTGGTTTGTTTTGAATTTCGCGCAAAGATACACGAGGGCTACTTGCGCTAGCCGTCCCTAATTTAGAAGTGTAAGACTAGAGGGAAGGCAGCTAGTCATCACCACCCACCGCCAACTCTTGGGCTACTCTTTTACCAACGAATAGTGGGATTGACCGTCACATTATAACGCCCGCACGGCTGAAAGGGCGAGCATGTTTGGTTGGAAGGGGATTCGAACCCGCGACCCGCAGTTTGCGAGTCGAGCGCTCTAACCACATGACCAAATTGGTTAATAAACGAAACCTCTCATATCTGTCCATTTTATGATAACAGGTAACAAAACAGATGATGGGTTAACAAACGACACGATGAAAACTGAACAAAAAATATTAAACATTACCCCTTGTGCCATTATTTATATATGTATTTGTTATCAATAATTAGTTAAAGCCAATGAAACTCTTATTTTAACAATAAATTCCTCAAAGATTCACTTATTTGTTTCACGTGCTTTTATTTTATTATCATTATTAGCAGAATATGCATGATTAAACAAACCATGGGCAGAAAGAATAAATTCTTGTTCACACTTCAGGCGGCCGTCCTCAAAATAGAGGGCGTCTCGGACATATTTCTTTCCTGCTGACAGGTTTTAGTACTTATAAAAAGTTGCATGTTGACAATATCTCAGTGCACTGAAAGCGAAGCCAAACATGAAAAAAAAAAAGCATTGATAAAAACAACTCCGTACGCTTCGAAAACTGCATTAACTTAAATAAAACAATATTTTAGTCCATAAAAAGTGCATGAAGGCGAAACGTGGCAACTTTGGTGAAGTTATTTTTGTGTGTTTGCATTGTTTTATGTCTGTGAATAACTCCGAAAGAAAATAGCATAGCCAATCACGATTGTTGTTTTTTGCTGTCATTTATAAATCAGATAGGTTGACAGTCTAACCTGTTGGTCAAAAGTGTTATAGTTAGTTTGTTTGTTTGTTTTTGAAATTCGCGCAAAGCTATACGAGGGCTATATCTGCGCTAGCCGTCCCCAATTTAGCAGAGATAGACTAAAGGGAAGGCAGCTAGTCAACACTACCCACCGCCAACTCTTGAGCTATTCTTTTACCAACGAATAGTGACATCGACCGTCACGTTATAACGCTCCCACAGCTGAAAGGGCAAGCATGTTCGGTGATGGGGATTTGAAACTGCGACACTCACATTGTGAGTCGAGTGCCTTCACCACCAGGCCATGCAAGTGTTTCAAAAAAACATGTAACCTCTGGAAAATATTTTATTTCTACGTTTTAGTCCAACAATAATTTAAGAAAGGAGAAGGCTCAGAGCAAGGTTTTAAGCATGGCTACAACAAAATAAAGTAGTTCAATAAATACGATTTGAAAATGTATCCCAACAACAAATTCATCTAACTTTAAAAGATGCGTTTGTTTCTTTTGGATATTTACGAAAAGCTACATTAGGGATATCTGGGCTAGCCGTCCTTAATTTTGAACTGATAGGCTAGATGGAATGCATCTAGTTAATAGCACTCTCTGCCAGCTCTTGGACTCTCCATTTAAACAATGGGATTGACCGTTACTCTTATAATACACCCACAGCTTAACTTTAAAGCTACGGGGTGCGAACCATGGACTCTAAGGTTAACAACTCCGCGGTGCTAATCATTAGGCAAAACCAGATCACATCAAAACAGAGATACAACATCCGACATATCAATACTAGGCTGAAAATGAAGCTTAAGTCATATATCATTTGACATATCATATTTAAAACTCTGACGATATACTGTATTACTTCAAATAAGAGTTTAAAATTGGAAGAAACTCTACGACAGCTCAGTCTCATGCATGATTTTAACAAGCTTTTAAGCCTATCTGTAAAGAGTGTCTAGCTTGTGCTGCTTCGTTTGATCTCGGTTCAGTCACTCAGGAACAAAGAATCACGGAGTCATATAGATGGTTAAATATATTACTCTCAACGCCATAACAAGTCATTAAATTCTGTAAATCAATGATTAACATCGTTAACACAAAAGAATGATGAGAAGACAAATAGTTTAACGTTACATATCGATTTGCATTGTCGCGAACTACATATCTAACATAATTGAAACATGAAGTTCAATGTCATTAACCGTCACTACTGGGTTAACTTTAGTGTTTAGAATCCATGGACATATTAGCCCAGTGGCACAGCGGTAAATCTCAAGACTTATAATGCTTTAAAAACGATACCTGTGATGAGCACAGCACAGATAGTCCATTGTGTAGCTTTGCGCTTAACTACAAACAAAGAAAACAAAGACATATGTAACCTGAGAGATGATTTCAAATTTCAGCTCACATCTATTATATCATCCAAAACACTTAAAATACGCCAAAATAATTGAATATTTATCTTGAGAAAAATCAGAACGAGCCAAGTTTCTAGGGACGTTAAAGAAGGCAGTTATTTACGAGCATGCAAATGAGATTTAGATTGATCTATAAGTTTGATCGTTTTAAACTCCTGTGTAAACGATGCTAAATTAAACTTCTTTTCTTATGATAAAGTGGTAGCTATTGAAGATAATTTATTTTTTCAGCTATTTCTATAAATGGAATAGGGCCTCCACACGGAATCTCCACTAACTATTAGACTATGAGCGTAAATAACTACTTACTGAATAAACTTAAATATTTTTCGCCAGAAAAGCGGTGTAGAATTTATTATAAACACACCTTTCTACTACTTTTATGGTGAGGGTACTTAAGGCTTTCTAGCATCGCGCCTAAATTGAACACCTTTTCCTTTTGATTTGCTCTGGTGTAAATTTTGAAATGATCCCTAGTTTGTTTGAAGTTAAGCACAAAGCTATACAATGGGCTATCTGTGCTCTGCCCACCACGGATATCGAAACCCGTTTTCTAGCGTTATAAGTCCACAGCATGCCGCTGTGCCATTGGGGGGCATTTTGAAATGAGGCATATCTACTCACATAGAACAACAAATATCTTATCAGTAACCGTCTGTTTATTGTTGTTTCAAGCTACAGCAACTTCATCAACCCAGTTAAGTCGACAACATAAAACTATTGGAGTGTTAGATATCTTAAGGCAACATGTGATTGGTTGTCTAAAGGGAATGAAACTATTTCCTGTTAGACTCCCAGATTTATTTCTGCAAAAATTAACTAAATAAAATGATTATTATTATTTTGACTTGAGGACTGTAAATGTTTGTTTGTTATTAAGCGCAAAAACTACACGATGGGCTATCCGTGCTCTGCCCACCACGATTTTTAGCGTCATAAGCCCGCAGACTTACCGTTTGAGTCACAGAGGGCCTTGAGTAAATGTCTACACGTCATAAAAATAAACAAGTATAAATTAAGTACGAGTATAAGAAATAAAAACATCGGAAAGAAATGCACCAATAAAACAACCATTCTAACGTGCTAAAAATAAGCCTAATGAACTCTATTTGCGAAGATAATGTATAGTGTTACAATAATAAAGACATATGAATGATATTGTGGAATCATTAAAACGTTTTTAGAAATATTGCAGGGGCAATGGTAAAGAACTAAAGCTGGAGAGGATTTTCGTGACAAATTTGAAGGTTAAGTAATCTACATTATATGGACTGGACTTTAATGGAGACGACAAGAAAAGAAACGGAAAATTGCTTTTATTGCGTCGTTTCGCATGGATAAAGGAAGCAATATGCAACAAGGGTTCCCAAACTTTATCAGCCCAAGACCCCCAAAAAACGATCCGCATGTGCTAACTAAAATATAATCTGTTTTAATTTAAGCACTTGGAAGTTTTCGAGGTTTTGTTTTATTTATATAAATCTGCCATGTTCAATATATTTAAAAGTTTCCCAGTCGGTCGGTATCAGGCTTTGGGTTTTTGTAGACTGGGGAGGGTCAGCTTCAACTAGATCTCTTCCTCCCTTCTTTACTATTGGTTAATGTGAATGTTGATAGGGTTATTTTCATAATTTCTATTTATCCTTTTCAGAGCCACGTCCGTGAATTTTTATCTTATTGCTGATCTAGGTAACTTTTTTCTTACTTAACCCTGAATATTTATTTACTGGGATGTGTGATTTATGAATAAGTGGATTATGTTTGTCCGAAGAAATCAATGAATATATTTGTAAGATTGGATTTATTTCTGTATTTATTGGTTCTGTTTCCGATATATTTGTGTTTTGACTCTCTTCGCCTGAGCTTCTATAATAACAAGGTCACGGTCAGCCGTTATTTTTTATGCTAAAACACACATCCTAATTATACAAGTGTAATAATTTTTGTACTTAGTTTTTAGCTTATGTTATAAACTGTTTAGCAAACAGTACAGTTATACGTATGTATTAAGTGGTACAACTGGGCGGCCCCATATCTATATGCATGAATGAGCAGGTCTTTTTTTTTCTTTTGTTCGTGTGCTTATCATTTCCTGTCTCTATTTTCTGTAGTTCGAAATGATGACACGTGTTTCATAATGATAGGTATTAGTAATATCATTACAAGAACGTTGATCCTCGATATTTATAGCGAAGATAAAAGAACTAATGAGATATACCACGCTCATACACAGTAATTATTTCTGTTAGATGTCATGTTATTTGTTAGTGCGTGCCACGATACCTTTTCCCACCCTTTTTTAACCAACTTAAACTCGTGTAAGCGCTAATGAATGTTGATGATACGTTTCTAAATTGTAATCCGTCAAGTTCAATTAATTGCATGATTCGACCACGCCCTGTAAACAATCACGTGATCTGGACTTTCGTTTTCCACTCATAGTAAAAAATAATAATGAGAGAGAACAAAATAGAACAATTTGTCATACACTAACGCAATATTTTATACAGTAACGCAATATTCTTTACGGTAACGCAATATTTTATACAGTAACGTAATATTTTTATAATATTTATATGTGCACATATTGACAGTTTAGTAACAGAGTTTCGTTCTATTTATCTATCTATCTGTAATTAGCATCCAGTGTGAAAGCAAACGCGGTAAAAAGCCTGAAATACAAATTTGTTATTAATTTTTACTTTATTTTATTATTTATTTGTCTATCTTTATCAACTTGATTATCTATCGGTGGGTTCGTCAATTCATTGTTTCGTCTGTTTTATTAACATAGATGGGCTCATGTGCATCGTTTGTTTGTTTTTAGTTAAGCACAAAGTTACATATTGTTTTTTTGTTTGTTTGTTTTTGGAATTTCGCGCAAAGCTACACGAGGGCTATCTGCGCTAGCCGTCCCTAATTTAGCAGTGTAAGACTAGATGGAAGGCAGCTAGTCATCACCATCCACCGCTAACTCTTGGGCTACTCTTTTACCAACGAATAGTGGGATTGACCGTCACATTATAACGCCCCCACGGCTGAAAGGGCGAGCATGTTTGGTGGGATGCTGATTCGAACCCGCGACCCTCAGATTGCGAGTCGAGCGCCTTATCCACCTGGCCATGCCGGGCCTCCTCATCAGTAAAGCGTAGTTTTTCGAAAAAAAAATATTAGAATCTTTTACATTGAAGTCGTTCTTGACTTCTGATGTCAATCATCAAACACTACCAAACACAGAACCGTATACTCTTCTTTTTTTTTTCAATGCATGCAAAATAGGTTATTGGCGAAATTTTAAACATTAAAAATATTACAAAAATACTTGGACAAAATAAATTAAGAAAATCTGTTAAGGAGTAAATTAACAATTAACTTATCCCATTATATTCAACTGAAGATGCCTATATACATCTAAAAACAATTTTTGTACAATGATAACATAAACAAGAACTGTAATAAGCTACTCCTATTTGCTATCTATCCGCATATACGAGGTTTCTGGACATACCTTTTCTTATAACTTGTTTGTGTGAAATATTCAGATTCTCTGTTATTTCAAGTGAAACATTTATTTTCAGTGTATTTGTAAGTTGGATAAACGTTAAGTTACTAAATGTGTAATGAATCTAACGTTTAGTGCGTTGCAGTCGAAGTACTACACTGCTGACACCTATTGTGTGAAATAGATAATAGAAATACAGAATTTAATTTTTCGCTACCTATTACATTTCATATTGCCCACCTTATCAAAGTTGTATAATTTATTAACACCTTATTATCCTTCATTACTAAAACAGTTATTCTCTGGAAGACAATGTAGAACATAGATAGTGAGACTAAGTATTAATATACCTTTAATATTTCCACATTCATCCGTTTACTCATCCATAATTCAGTCTGTCTTTTAAGTAGTAGAAACATATTTGACTTTTGGTGAAAACTGTGCTTTGAAACAAAATTAATAGAGTATTGGATATAATTTTATTTACATTAATTCCACACGTTTTACATAGTTTTGATTAATAAAAGTTTATAAAAAACGACCTTTATACTCGAGATATATAAAAATTATTAATTTTAATGAAACATTGATTAAAATATAAAAAATATATTTTATATATTTCTGAAGTATAAAGGTCTTTTTTTCTAAAATTTTTATGAAAATGTTTGAATCCCTCCAATATGCACTACAAAGTTTGAAAGACATATTTTACCTAATCTTATAACGTGTGAAGTTTTCAAACAAGATTAGAACACAGCAGTGAATAGTATTTAGTGGTTCAATTATTTAGGAGTCACAATTTGTGTATAAATATTACCTGAATAGCAATTTATGCGCACATGAACTAAATGACGACATTAAAGACCACTTGGTTTTTGGTCACGAGGTCGAAATTAGGAACAATTATATACAAACCCTCTCAGTCTGCAGTACCTGGGGTCACAAGGGCTTTATCTTGCCTTTTATATCAAAATCTTCAGAGCATATTCAATTGCATTACCTCTCTAACCCTAGGCGTTTCGATACGCAGCCCGACACGCTAACCACTAGATTACTTCCAGCTTTAGATGTTTCTGGTATTGAAAGTGAAAGCTCATTTTGATAAACGCAGTTTAATTTGTTGATCTCCCATTTATTGTATATGCAATCCTTAATAGCCTGTCGTATTTTTGTCATAAAGAAATTAAGTTTTGTAATTACAAATTTGGCCGATAGATGTCCATGCATGGTAGGTGATGATTTTAGAAAATAAAAACAATGATAGCATTAGCGAAGTCCCTGACGAAGCCATAAAAATGTATTTATAAAACGCTGTGTCAAGGAGTCTTAGATAACTAGCAGTGATTAATAATGCTGATTTTCAATAAGAAATCACTGACAATATAATCTGTAACGAGATTACACTGTCCTTATGCAATTTAGCGTGTTTACATTGCTCATATATTATCTCTGTATTAATTAAACAAGGACAGTAATTGAGATTGTTTTGTTTTATAAGTACTTATCTTGATTTAAGTTACACAACGAGGATAACACTCGAAGTAGATGTACTTGGAATCACGATAGATTACACAGGCCTGCGATGGTTTTATTGTCTTGAAAGTTTTACATATTCTACAGTAATTCCTATACGCTGAATCTGAAAACGATATCCATTTCTCTCCATCACGTACAGATTTTCACAAAATAGCATATGTACTTTTACATAAGTGAATCATTTTCATTGAAATCGGGTCACATTTTGTTATGCTTAAAGTGTTGACAACCATTCGTGACGGATTTGTTATTATATATATATATTTCTAATATCGACGTTTGTCCAGATTAAATTTATATTTAGAAACATACATAGCTTATACTGTTAAATATGTATTGCGAAACTCCCGCCTATTCTCCAAAGTTGTAGAAGATTCTCGAGAGTAAGAATCAACAATATATGTATGTACGTAAATGCTTAAATGTAGCTTTGTATTGTTACGTAATTTGAATTTTCTAGAAACTATCCACACGCCTATAAATATAACCAATGCGACGAGACAAAAGTAGTATCTATAATTAATTTACTATAGTCAGTGTGCTATAAACTTTGGAAGCTATAACTAACTATAATTGTGATAAGCGCTTATTAGTCTGAAAAACTTAAGATATTTGACCAGGAGCATTTACAAAGTTCGAACATTACAAATCATTTAACTTTGGTGTATTCTCATCGGACATAAGCATTTTTACGAAAACATTACATAACGTCACGGTGAAAAACTCGGCGTGTGTGGCTGGTGAATAACGAAGGACAAAGCTAGCTAGCTCCATGTTAAGTGAATTATACCTACGCTCATCGTGAACCCTCGATAAGATATCGAAGAAGTTCCAGACTAGAAAGAAGACTTTATATTGCTTGTAAGTTTGTGAAACTTTTGTTAATAAGTCATTGTTTGTAATAACTATTTGTATTAATTGTTATTGTAAATTGTATTGTTATGTGTATATTAAAACTTACGTGTTAAAAAAGAAAAACTGTATGTATCAATCTTGTTGGCAAATATCATAAACTGACTATATATCGGCTTTTATTTAACTGCTAAATCCAAAGTACAATTTAACTACTAAATTTAAATTATCATTTAGCTCGGTTTCAGACATTTCGAAATTGTAACATGTAACACATTGGCTATTGATTTCTCCAGATCAATCGCAACGTGAGAGGCTTATCGATCATTTTAGAACCCACGAGAAACAAACATAATAATAAAAAATTTTCATTGTGGTAAACGAAATAATAATTTGAACTAAGTAAGAGTTTTTTCTTCCCGATTTGTAAAAAATCCATAAGTGGTAGAAAAAGTGAGTATTATTTTCGAACTCTGCGTAGCTGAATTATGGAAAATCCATTATTAAAACCAAAACAACTTTTATGAAGTTTAAAGTCTCAGACCTGTGTTATCTCTACTGGATACTCGGGAAGAACGATATAAGCTTTGAATGCCTTTAAAGAAAATACTACCATATAGAAATTATTTACATAAAAAAATTACAAGCTGGAGACATGTCGAAATGTCCGAAAAACAAGTTCTGGTGTATGACTAACTTATTATAAAATTTGACAAACGTTTATGAGTGTGTTTGTTTGTTTTTGAATTTCGCGCAAAGCTACACGAGGGCTATCTGCGCTAGCCGTCCCTAATTTAGCAGTGTAAGACTAGAGGGAAGGCAGCTAGTCATCACCA
>NW_013665837.1:289529-294173 GCF_000517525.1 Limulus polyphemus | reverse complement strand
GCCGGCCCGTTTCTCACCAAACCTAGCAGGAACTCTTAGATTCTCCCTGGGATTGATATAATGGGGTCGGTGTTCAGATTCTCACCCCAGAGATCCCCATGTCTTTTCCGTGCATTGTATCCGCTTATAAATGGTGAACTGCTGGATCGATTGTCAATAAATATTTAGAACATTTTATATTATACAGAAACTCAGTAGAGTGGAGTGTTTGTGTTATTCTGTTATCTTAAAACTGTAGAGTGATTGTGGATTTTCAAAACATTTAATCAATGTATGACATTAACTCTAAACATGGTAAGGAACGTTAAAAGCGCTTTATATGTTTCGCAAGCCTTGTTATTCAGAATACAGTAAAACTTTAAATTGAAAAATAAATGATCACTTAAAATGATATATGGTCAAGTATTTATGCCCTTAACATCCATGATCAATGTTCTTGAATTCCAAGAATAAAACTAAACACATCCAACTCCTAACATTTGCTATATTTTTTTACTTTTCTATATTAAACTTGACTTAATTTTTTTTTAGGGCAAAGTCACATAATAAGCTGTTTGTGTTCTATCTCTCGTGGCGGGTCGAAACCCCCAGATACAGTTAGATTCAATCTCTCATGAGTCATAAATACTTCATACGATAGAAACGCGGGTTAATGGTCATTAAGGGTTACTAAAACACACAAGTTTACTGTTCTAGAAATATGAATAGATATTTAGAAACCTTTTCATTGAAACACCAAACATGACGAGTTTAAAAGGCAGAAAAGAACGTTTAGAGATACTGAGAAGAAATTAGATCGAAAATAACTTAACAGTCTGGAAAAGAAGGGTATAAAGGCAATAAAGAAATAACATTACCTTTTAAACTCAGTAGAACATTTTTTTAGGCATTACAAGTTTAGTTTCTGCTGCCAGATCAGGTTATTTTTATTACTGCTTGCTTGATCGTCTTTATACATTCGTCCCACCTAACGTTACGATCAACGTTGCTGCATCATGCAGACATGTAGGAAGCAAATTAAAAGTGTGTGTGTGGGTGGGGGGGGGGGGGATATGCATCACAGATGCACCCATTATGGCGGAGATCCAAGGCTCCCCTTAGGTCACTGGAAGCTCTTGGGTTCTGCATTATATTTTATGTATTCTTCCGCATATTACGAGAGAAATGTTCCTAATTTCGATGAATTTTTATGGTGACAGATTTAAAAGTGGGGTGGGACCTCGGCCTTCCCCCTTTTCCACGCCACTGTCATGTATACTATCTTTATTGGCATACTTTGTACAGACAAATAATAACTGAATCCTTAAAGCGAAAATATCTAATACTTACGATTTTTTTTTTTTTTGAACTTCTCATAGGAAACCCAGCAGCCTAATGAAACTAACTGGAATATTTACGGCATCTTTTGTTTAAATTTTTTCGTGGGCATACTGTGTTATTAAAACCCTGCAACCAATAAAGTCATGGAGTTACAAGCAATTTGGTAGATTAAAATTTTTTTAGGAATCAAATGAGGCTCATGGGAACCCTCTGTTAATTGTACTATTAAAATGAAACAAACGATGTCAACACCAGCGTTTCTGAAGATACAAATCTTCGGTCACTAAAGACACAACCTTCACAAGTGTGCTCAGAAAGTTAACTTACTAATAATTACTAGTATGGTACCTCTTGTTTGTTTGTTTTGAATTTCGCGCAAAGCTACACGAGGGCTATCTGCGCTAGCCGCCCCTAATTTAGCAGTGTAAGACTAGAGGGAAGGCAGCTAGTCATCACCATCCACCACCAACTCTTGGGCTACTCTTTTACCAACGAATAGTGGGATTGACCATTACATTATAACACCCCCACGACTGAATCAAATTCAGGTCAACACAATTCAAAAGACGTGGAACGATCTGATGTCTTATAACAATAAAATTCTGTGTTCGATCGCTGTGGTGGGCACAGCACAGATAGACCATTGTGTAGATTTGCGCTTAACAACAAACAAAATATCCGATATACATCTTAAAATAATGATCTGTACATGTTACACTTTCCGCTAAATCCAAGATTAGGTAGAGGAAGTTGCCATCTATTGGCCAAAACGGTAAACAAAACTGCAATAATACTGAATAAAAGAAATTAATTTGAACAGGTGAAAACCGTAATTTCAACCAAAGTCAGCTCTCATAAGCAATTAACTATGTATTGCGAAGTGATGTAATTGGTATTACAATTTTTAATAATGACATATCAAGAAAAATGTATTAGTAGATGTAACTAAAAAGCTTTTAAAAACAAAACCAATTATAAATGTGAGTACATACAAAAACAACAAATAAACTCCCATTGGTGTCGCTTTATGTTATCAACCTAAAATTGCCTAATGAAAATTATATATAGCTCAAAACTGTAGATTTCAAATGATCGTAGTTAAGGTTGGTTTTTTTTTTGTTGTTGTTGTTTCTTTTTCTTAAAATTCCAGTCGAGGTAGTATTTCTTAAACTAACCAGAGGAAATATACTGAAAGCTTGAATGTGAAATTCAACTGGAAAGCCTGACAGACTCAAACACCTTTATAAACCATGAGAGCACAGAGTGCATTCTGAAATCTAATGAAACGAAACAGGTTTGATACACCTTGGTCAAAAATGAAATATTTATAATCTGAAAGTATGTTCTAATTACATATATTTATGTTTCAGCTAATGATATTCGTATTTCGAAGAAACAAAACTTTCTAAAATAACCATTTCGAAAGCATAGTGTAAACTGATAGGTGCTGTCATCTATTGAGATACATAAGAGTGATGAATATATTATGGCCAATAGATGGCAACACTATATCAAAGTTGGCTCATACACAGTATTTTCTTAAGCCAGATATGCAGAATAGGCTATCTGTGTTCTGCCTACCACAAGTATCGAAACTCCATTTTAAGCGTTTTAAATTGTCACATTTACCGCTGAGCAACTGGAGGACTGTACATTACTAACAACTAATACCTGTGTGTTTTGTTTTAAGGCAAAGCTACGTACGCAATGAACGGCTATCTGTGTTCTATCCACCACAGGAATTCGAATCCTAGATTTTTGCGTTGTGAATCTATAAACTCATTGGTGGACCAGTACTAACAAGGTGCTGGAAAATAAAATTACAAAATGAACCAATCCAAATTTAAAAGAAATTCAAGTAATATACATCTAAAGATAATGAGAAAACATTCTAAAATTTTAGTTAAAGTTCGTATTTCTAAATAATGTTTTGAAGTTAGTTTTAAATTCAGAATATCTCGACTAATAAATGTAAAACAATAATGCTATAATAACAAATATTAACATGAGCTTACTCATTATCAATCAGTGTGTCATTATAAAAGACTAAAATAATTAGGCTATTTTGTGCTTAGAAAGACTTATTATATAATTACGACTTATATGACACTGATAAACTGATATTGATTATTCAATAAGAACTTCCTGCATGTGTTGGTAAAGCTAGCTACTCTCTCCAGGAGATGCCCCCCCCCCCCGGTGGAACAGCGATATGTCTGCGGAGTCACAGCGCTAGAAACTGGGTTTCGATACCTGTAGTTGGCAGAGCACCGATAGCCTATTGTGTAGTTTCTTGCTGAATTACAAACACTCCATGTGTTTATGAATCCAAGGTTATGCTTTAGTATCAAAATTAAAATGTTCACTCATGAAAGTCTCCTTTTATACACTTATATTTGTGTTGTAAAGTGTGGTTCATGTAACAATTTCAGAGTTTCATACTTCCCTTCTTTTAAGTGTGTTGATAAGGGAGTTCAGACGCCGAAAACTACCTGATCTAGTATTATGGTCAAGATATTTGCAATCTGTGCAATTATTGGCTCGACATACCATTATTTTTTTGTAATAATCGTATCTACATTTTGAACCTCATTGGCTCAGCGTTAACTCTGAAGGCTTATAATAAACGGTTTTCGACCCTCATGGTGGACAGAGTGCAGATGGCCCATTGAGTAGCATTGAGATTAAGAACAAACAAACAAAAGTGTACATTTTTAAGAAAACAGTCTTTCTTGATTTCAATTTCTCTCGAAGTAGAATAAAAAGAAGCAAGTTGACCCAGTTTCACAGCTTATGAATACTTGTATATATGTAGATATTATATTATAACACTCTTATTTACATGAAACCTGACAAGGAGCATATTGGTTAAGAGACGTAGTGAAACGATATTGACAGTTTTCATTAACCATATTTTCGCGTGAGTTTATATCAGAAGTTTTACGATCCTAATTTACAAAAGTTTCAAGTTATATCATTCCGGATATTTTTGGCTCTACAGTCACCCAGATATCTCTAACACTATTATTTTTACTGGATGGTACAAATTCATATTAATGCAGTTTTTTTCAGTCTCGTACTCCCTTCCCTTTCACAGATGTCTTATCGAGCTGTAGATGATCAGGAGACACAAAAGTATATTGCTACTCCAGTCAACCTTTAAACACTTGGACAGAATTATGGTAAATATTTAGAAGTAATAGCTATTCCCCACTAATGTTTACTGAGTTAAAAACAAAACAATAAAATATGTTACCAGCCTAGATGGCGTAGCTAAGGATACCGATGAGGAAACTAAGTATGCTTGAAGGTTTTGTTTGTTTG
>NW_013665837.1:269174-288648 GCF_000517525.1 Limulus polyphemus | reverse complement strand
ATGCGGATTCGAACCCGCGACCCTCAGATTGTGAGTCGAGCGCCTTATCCACCTGGCCATGCCGGGCACGATGCTTGAAGGTTGAGATGAAAGGTAAAGATAAACTAGTCTGTCTAGTTTTTGTCTTCTCACTAATCTGGGAAGTGATCGTCAATGCGATCGATAATTGCTTTGCATTCCTAGCAGAAAGAATGGTACCTTACACACGCAAGTAAAATTACAGCCTACATCAAACCTCCCCTTTATTTCACGAATTATTTATGAATATTTGAAGTAAATAAGATGGGTTCGTAATGTTTTATTGCGTACTTTCACTACAGCTTGCTCTGCTAAAAAGTTCATGACTCAACAAGTAAGCCCAAACATAAACACCGAAGTTGTTATTGTTGTTTTCTTAGTGCAAAGCTACACATTGTGCTACCTACACTCTGTTCACCGTGGTGAAGAGAACCCCAGATTTTGACATGTAAACTTACCACTGACCCACCGAAGAACGTAGTCACAGAACCAGATGAAGAGACAAAACAAACCGTATATGTCAAATATTACTACAGCCACAAAAAATTAATAATTAATTAATATTAGTAAGCAGCAATTATGAAGATAAAGTTATGTCTGAGCGAGTGTCATGATATAAAAGACTGTTTATTTTATATGTTATTGATTGATTTGTTTTTGTACTGTTTTTATTATTGTTTAGTTTTTTCCTTATTATAAGAATTAAAAGCAGACGATTGTAGGAAGTTTTGTTAATAATTCATTGATGTTGAGACTATTGAATGTCGCGTGCAATACATTGACGTCGATAATAAAGGCGGACAGGCGATTAGGGGATAAAGATATAAATAGCGTGAGACGAGCATGAAGCAGCAGACAGACAATAGTAGAAGAAAGTAAAGTTACAAAAGGAAAAGTTCGGCGTGAAGCTAACTACCGTAGAAGTGATAGGCCTAACGACTGGCATAGGCCTAACGTTTAATATGTTAGAGTAAGACTAACAGTAGCAAAAAATATATAAGAAATATAATTTATTCCGTCAAAGTGTGGTTCTAAAGTAATTGAATAAGTTTGAGTGCACTTTGAAAAAAGGAACAGAGGATCTACAGAAGAAAGAAAGCCAAACGATTACGGTAACTCGCGCCACAATTGTAAGTGAATCACACACAGAATACTAGTGCGATAGTAATAAAGATAGTTCGGCTTGTCAACTGAATTTCTAAAGTAACTGTATAGGCCTAAGTGGACTTTTGACAGAAAGAAGAGAACTACATATATAGTGTTTATGACATACATTTGATCTCTGTAGTGTGAAGAATTTATTGTACATACGTTAACTTGTTCTGAATATATATATTATTTTGAAAGTACGTGCTATTCATTTATCGTTGAATTTGTTCTGAATATATATATTATTTTGAAAGTACGTGCTATTCATTTATCGTTGAATTTGTCACTAACACGTCACAGACAACTACTGTAGAAGAATCCTAAGCCCAACAACAACATACATTTCTTACTAGTATAAATATATACTAATTAAAAGCCTTTTTATTTTGACAATTGGCGAAGAACAGATTTTTAATTTCTGACAGTCATAATAGTTTAGTTTCAAACTCGCGTCAGAAGATTTGCAATTACAATATTAGTTTTAATGTAAAACTATAAAATTATTACTTTTAAAACCTTCTGTTATTAATTAATGTACATACGTAATTATTATTTGAATCTCGTATCACTAATAATCGTTTTAATTTAATTGATTTTTAATACATATTGCAATATAACGATGAACCCACGTTTTTGTGAAAGTTATCTCCCCGTTATTTTATAAAACATCTTAGTAAATCGAGTACATTCAAATAAGATGTTGAAAAATTGATTTCCATCGGTATACCGGGCGTGACCTAATAGTTAGCGTTCCTAGTTGTAGATTGTAGCTCGTGATATGTCATTAAACATGCTTCACAATTTCATCTGTGAGCCCAGTATAAAATGTCCTTTCAATCCTACTATTTGGTCAAGATTAGCCCTGTAGACTGTTCAACAATTCTAAATTATGGATGGCTATATCTGAACCTTTTGGGTCTCTGTCATGACCATTTAACTTATTTATTACGTGGGACGCCATTCAGGCTGAAAATACCAATCATCATCAGCAGATTATACGATAAGTACAAGTGCAACATTATCGTCGTACTTGTAGGTATACTAAAGCTTGTATTTAACTTATTTATTACGTGGGACGCCATTCAGGCTGAAAATACCAATTATCATCAGCAGATTATACGATAAGTACAAGTGCAACATTATCGTCGTACTTGTAGGTATACTAAAGCTTGTATTATACAACAATATGGAACTTCCAATGACTACAACATTTTATTTCTGGTCAGAAGACTAGATTAGAAAAAGAAGCCATTAACATCTGCGAAACATCTAGAAAAATCGTGTTTCCCAAAATAAGAATTCTACTTACTCTTAGGAATTTGTTCTATATTGTTTATCTGTTTCTCCATGTGGTATTCGTATTCACAGGATAAAATTGTAGTCAACAAATAAGTATAAAGCTCGCATAAACAGCAGATTCGGAGATGTATCGTAAAGAATAAAATGACTTCAGAAAGAAATATTTTCTGTACACTAGAAAAATGCCGGGGCTCACTGATAACTGGCCGTTTTTTTACGTTGTAGAAAACTGACTGGCTATTGGTGCAAAGAGGAATTAAAATTCTGCACTCCCCAAATAACAGATGATTTGTCTTTATACCACAGATACAAGTCCTAGTACGGTATCCTATAATTCTATATTACTTACGCCGGCAATCATTACCATTACATGCATCCAAGGGAGAATTAATTTCCAGCTCACACTAACTTGTACATATTTCTTTACCACTCTATACTTTGTGTATAACCTAAAACCCAGAGAAGCAACGACACAGAAGTATGGCCAAGAAGTATACGTTTTATGGAATGGTCATAGTGACATATATATCTTAAGCCCAAGCCGATGATTAATACAAGCGTAAGATTATTGACCTCCTGTTCATAAGCATGTGACTAACAGTAAAATATCTACATGAAAAGTTTTGAAATTATTATATGAATGTACCTGAATAAACATATATACTTTTCAAAGTTATAAAGAGTAAAATACAACAATTTTACAACTACTACATCTATTATGTCTGTCTGATCTCTTTTTTTCTCTCTATTTTTTGCAATCCAATCGTTTCTAAGGATTTATTACTGTTATTTCTAGTTAATATATACTGTAAATATATGACTCAAGTTTTAGTTTATTTACAAGAGAATTACATGAATTATATATATTTGAATACAGATGGACCACTCACAGAAAGAAATCAACAAACTAGCATTTTGAGAAACAATGTCATTTGCGTAGATCAATAATTTCTCTCTTCGTAAAAACATTATTAAGATATATTTGATAATCCTAAACCAAATATAATTGGTTTTGGTATTTTAAAGTTCCTTCCCAGCTGAAAATAGTATCTTTTATTCGGAGATCTTAAGACCAAGTCTTTAGGAGAATTAATCCCTCTTTATTCTAAAGCATGACCATAAGTCCAAGGTTGAGTATATATTAATTACCCGGATGGAAAATGTAGAAATTTAGAAAAAGTAGTGGGTTGTTGTCAAAATATGTATGAATTTTGCAAGTCGCTTTCTTAACATTCTGAATTGAAACTTGCAAGATAGTTAACTACTTATGTTTTATATTGTTTTGTGTGTTCAAATGGCCGATAACAAACAATAAACAAGCTTATTTTTAGAACGTAAATGCTACTCGCTGGTTATGTTTTGAAGAAAAAGCAAGCCAGCTATTAACTATTAACCTTGTTCCATATTTCGGTGAAATGTTTCATATCTATCCAACATGAGAGAATTAACGTGGATAAATACAGACACAATATAAATAATGGAAAATACATGCACTATATTGATTATGGATACATTATTAGTATATACATTATGTACGTTAAACTCAGAACTTTCACAATCGAGTTATATACAGCGTGATATAGTGTACGCTGCTAAATGTATCCAATAATACTTTTTGAACATGTGACATGACTCAACCAGCATACTTTGCATGAGAATCCAATTATTAAATTGCAAGTAAACATCAAACAGATAGGTACATTAGTAGTGTCAGAGTGTGTGCAAGGTGTCAAAGAGTCATGATTAACGAGAATTTGTGAAATGCGGTTACTGGCTGCTGGAAGTGTGGGCAAAATGATAAATAAAAAATTCACAGTGTTTGGCTACATACTATTTATTGTGTGTGTGTGTGTGTGTGTGTGACCAGTCGACAAAGTAATCTTGGACGGCAATAGTATTCTTAGAGCTTTAAAAGTATGGAAAAGCGTTGGAAGTTATATTTCCAAAGACATCACAGTTATTTTACTGCATCTAATACGACTATATTTGAAAAGATATCACTTATGGGGTGAGTACTTTGGAAAGAGTCTGAATACGTAAGTCATACATCACTCCCAAGAATGTTCAATCCCATTTTGATTGGTGTAGAACATCTCACCTTCACTTAAATCTTGATGACTGGTCAGAAATTTTGTAAAATTGTTCAGATTCACTTGAGTCAGCTTCAAGGTAATGGTCTAATAAGGGCCTGAGGGTAGACAGAAAAGCACTTTGATAGGGATTCTGTTTTGTCAATTTTAAAAGTCTATAGTATGAACTACATTCCACACATTGTATGTGTAACCCATCTATGGAATATCTGCACATCTAAGTGTCCATGTTTATTTTGGAATCATTAATGAACACATTGCACATGCTGTGACTATTATTATTTTTTTAATTAAACAGAATAATGCCCTTTGTAACAAAGTACGTACGACACTGCCTGATTTAACGTCTTGAAATAGCCCACCTATGACCCAAATATTAACTTTAAAGAACATCTAGGACCCAACTGCTGAGAGTAAGAGCGATACTACATTATATTAGGACAATGATCACTAAAAATATTCAATGTATTTACTAGTTGCATGCAAGTTATTTCATGCTGATTTATGGAACATTACTTTACTCTTTTAACTGCTGTAAAAAATGGCCAAACCCTTTAAAGATGAATCCGATTTTTAAACAAATTTACCACGTGCTTAATTTAGCTGTTTGCAGAGCTCAGAAAAATATATGCACAGAATATGTATACATTAAACAGTGCTAACACGTTAAGAATGACACAATGTTTAGATTCGTCATATTCTTTATTTTCGTTCGCATACTGGCTTACGACAGTGTTCAAAGAATGCAAATATAATAACTTTGATCTATATTATTGTTAGCAATAAGATAATTTGATATTTGAAGCATTTACAGCAGATGATTCGAATAGCCAAGCAAACACTTATTGGCCATCCTTTAAAAACCAGTCTTTGGGAAACCAGTACAATGAAAATTTTTATACTAAATACTAGTGTCTTGATTTTGTAAATTATCATTACATCTAAAGCTTAGATACAAAATATTCGTTTGTTTGTTTTATAGCAAAGTCACATTGGGCTATCTGCCTTGTCTACCGCAGAGAATCGAACCCCGGAGTTTAGTGTTGTAAGTCCGTACACTTACCGCTGTACCTCCGGTCACTGTAATATCATTTAGTTATAGCTGGAGTATTAGTAAGGTCCAATGAACGTGCAAGACACTATTCGGTAAATCGCCTACTTCTTAAGGGGTATATCGACTTGTCTGGTATACAGGCCGACCTTATAGAGTCTTTTCTTAGTGCCTCTACAGTAGCATGACGTGCAACTGCAGCTTCGAACATCATATTCAGTCACGGAACGGGCACAGTAAGATTATGGTAAGCCAAAATCGACAGGTATCAATCTTTTGCTTAAACTGTGGATGGTCTGTTTTGTCCAGATGTCCAAGTAACTGAACTTTTGAATTTGTATGCACTTTCATATTCTACTAACGACACTTTAATACACTCGTGGCCAATCAGCAAAAGCCTATCATTCGATGGTTCTTCACATGCGTAAAACATCCAACTATACTTTCCGAGATCTAGCCATGGTTCATGAACAACTTGGTGCATTTCAAATTATATGATCCACTTCATAGCGACAAGACTGGGTGATGGGATCACTATATATGATTATATGTATATTCATGATGTAAGAAAAAACACGTAGGCTCAAGAAGTCTTGATAGAATTGAATAAAAACCGTATAACCCAAGCGCTTTCGAAAGATGGACTTTTCTTCTTCAGTAACTTATTTCATGCTGATTTACAGAATATAATTTTACTCTTTTAACTGCACTAATATTACACCTTTCTCATTTATACAGATGTTACACACTTACAAAGGGTCTATACGATAGATATTGAATAAAACTAGAGAAGTATTAGCTTCCCCCATATATGCTTTGGATGGGATGTTGTTACTTTCCGTGAGCGTAAACATTCTGGGCTGTGGAAATAAGATTGAATGTTTGGTTGGTTGGTTTGAATTTCGCGCAAAGCTACACGAGGGCTATCTGCGCTAGCCGTCCCTAATTTAGCAGTGTAAGACTAGAGGGAAGGCAGCTAGTCATCACCACCCACCGCCAACTCTTGGGCTACTCTCTTACCAACAAATAGTGGGATTGACCGTCACATTATAACGCCACCACGGCTGAAAGGGCGAGCATGTTTGGTAGGACGGGGATTCGAACCCGAGATCCGCTGATTACGAGTCGAGCTCCCTAACCACCTGGCCATGCTATAAGCTGATATGGATTTAAATGTATGATATCTTCATGTATTAACTACTTTCTTTGAATATGGTCAGTTCTCATCTGTGCCTATATAACGTTGCTATCATCATCAGGTTAATTAGTCCACAGTTCTAAGTCGTATGTAGCATTACTATTACTACTTTTATAGTTGACCAATAGTTTATTTTTCAAACTTTTAAGCACAACACCCTTGAAAGAGTTTATTCCAAGGCTATATGTAATTCACAAATTGTTGTTGTTTTTTGTAACTTTTGTTTGTTTCATAACAAATCCACTTATGGATATCTGTTGTGTCCACCGCAGAGACTCGAACCTTGGATGTTATTGATATAAGTCTGTGGACTTATCACTGTCCTACCTGGGGACAATTTACAAATTCAGCAAATATTAGTATTTTTACACTTTATCGCTTAAAGATTTTTATTTTATAGATTCAAACATCGTATCATAATGGATCAATGTTAGTGGATAAGCGGCTGCAGATTTAAAGCGGATGAGATTATCAGTATAGGTATTCGAGTCATAGGAAACCACTAGTCGACAAACTTGGTCAGTTAGAACAATTTAATTACTCCCACTGATCAGAATGATAGGGAACTTCGTTATAAAGAGACTTACAGTTGACAAACTTGGTCAGCTTAGAGCACTTTAATTACTCCCACTGACCAGAATAATAGGGAACTTCGTTATAAAGAGATTTATTTCCTTACAAGGTCTAAAAGAGTCATCCCCAATGGTTCAGTGATAAGTCTGAAGGCTTGTAACTCTAAAAACCGGGTTTAGATGCCGGTGGTTGGCACAGCACAGATATTCCATCTTGTAGCTTTGTGCTTAACTACAAACAAACTGGCAGAACCCAATTTAAAATTTTAACTCCAGGGAACTAATACCAATATTTTGATTATATGATCTCCTTATTTTGTGTTCAATGTACGACAATGAACAGTTAACTAGTATAAAGAATGAAATAAATTTGTTAACTTTAACACGTATTTCATTTGTTTCATAATATTACTACTCATTGAGAGGAAGCTAGTAATAGAATAAGCACGTATAAGCCAATTCTTTCCCTTGCTGTGTAACATTATTTAATATTTTTCGCCAATACGCTGCTCAAAACAGTAGCACATTATTTCATAATTTGCAATCAATGTTTAATATAATACGGTAATATATTTCTTATTTCGACAATAATTGTGAGATATATAAAATTAATTAAAGGGTGAAACACGGAAGAATAAAAGTTAAAATAATTTTATATTTTATTTCTAGCGTAATTATATAATTGTAAAAAAACAATACAGGGATAGAACGTTTTCTAGTGCCTGAAATATATAACAACCAATCATATTGCTGATTTACGCTTATCATTCAAACTGTAGAATAAGCTGAGAATAAGCAACACAACGCACATATTAATGTTCGTATAGCGCAGGTATTCAATATATCCCGCATTAATTTTCTGTCGTTAAAATAAAAAACAAACATTATTACTTGGAATGATTGATTCATATAAAAATTGTAAACAGGTTTGTAATTTTGTTTTTGAACACCAGTTTTCAAAAGATTATTCCTGTGACTTTCGATCGATATAACTTCAAACTTGTCTTCGGCCAAATACACGACGTATAAAAGTTCAAAATTGAAACCACATTATGTAATGAATTTCTTCCGACAAAAAAAAGAGAAGAAGACAACGTTATTAAATTCTGAGTATAGTTTTCAATGAAGATATAATGTATTTTTTAGTAGATTCTTTCAAAAACACTACTACGAAGAATAACTCAAAGACGAATGAAACAATAGGCAGACAAACAGATATAATCCGGAATTAAACTCTGGAAAAAAAAGCAATCTTAATGTTTTCGTCTATAAAGGACTTGTGTTATGCCATTTAATACTAAAGCTACTTCTAAAGAAAGAAACAACAAAGTAATCACAATTTTCCCTTAGTATGAACTTTCCCCAGCATGAATTGGTTGGTTGGTTGTTTCATAGCGCAAAGCAACTTGGCTATCTGCGTCAAACAACCGGTAAAAACAGTAAAAGTAAATTGTAGTAAAATGTAAAAATAAAGTGAGTTAAAACCAAACTATGTCCAAAGGACAGATAAAAAGAATTAAATAAAATGAAAAAGACCAATTGTTCTTAAAAATTAAAATACAATCTAGTCGGACAGTGTCACCATCGCCAATGACACTGTCCAACGTCAGGGATAAACTCTTACAAAACACGTGTCTAAAATGGTGCCGCCGCTCACGATCTTAACGACGGCCCGACAGTAAAATGTGGACTGTTTTGATCTTAGTGTCACAATGGCTACACATCGGTGGGTCAATTCCAGATAAAAGAAAACGATGAGCTAAAAAACTGTGACCAATGCATAGCCTTGCCTGGACGACATCCGATCCTTACGGAAGAAAGACGGCCAAAGAGCAAGAGAAGGTTTGATCTCGAAAAGCTTGTTATGACATTGCTCACCCTAAGTCGACTGCTAACTGGCGCGAAGCCGCGCCTTGAATACAGGACCGTAATCCATATATGGGACAGGCACGGCCGTGACGGCGCCAGAGCAGACGGACTTAGCTGTGGTGTCAGCGAGCTCGTTCCCGCGAATACCGACGTGGCCAGGTATCCAGAAAAACTGGATGGAAACGGAAGATAGAGAAAAATGGGCCAGTCGTTGTTGAATATCGAGGAGAACTGGGTGAGAACTAACGTTAAGTGATTCCAGGGCCAGTAGAGAGCTAAGATAATCAGTGTAAATAGTGCAATCGCTGTACTGCATAGCTTCTAGATGATCAAGAGAAATAGCATATAACTCGGTAGTGAACACAGAAACTGTAGAGGGGATCCTGCGAGCAACTACCGAGCCACAGCAAACCAAGGCAGAGCCTACAGAATCACTCGATTTCGAACCATCTGTGTAAATAGGAAGATAAGAATGGCTCAAAAGATGTTCAGCAAAAAAGAAGATAGTGATTCCAATCGGGAGTATCCGCCTTCTTCAGATGACTCAGGGAAAGGTCACGAGCAGGGATGGTAATAAGCTATGGTGGAATGGGTGATCATTGGGAACAGCAATGTCATCGAATGCCAGACCCAATTTAGCCAGTTGTGCCCGGATACGAAGGCCAATTGGAGGAATTGCAGACTATCTGTTCTGAAAGAGCATGGCCCACCGAGGAAGAAAGGCACAATCCTAGGTGGGATGCTGTGGTAAGGATCGAAGCTTAGTAGCATATTGTAGAGAAAGTTGCAAACAACAGAGGTGAAGAGGGGGTTCGTGGGACTCAGTGAACAAACTCTGGACTGGAGAAATGTGAAAAGACCTGGTGCAGAGCCGAAGACCCAGATGGTGAACGGGGTCTAGCATCTTCAAGGTCGAGGTCCTGGCAGAACCATAGACCAAAGACCCATAGTCCAGTTTGGATCTAATCATGGCACGATAGATCCTGAGCATAGAACATCAAGCTGCTCCGCAAGAGGTGGAAGAGAAGATACAGAGGATGTTCAGAGCCCTTGTACACTTCACTCATAGCTGCTTGATGTGTGGAATGAGGGTAAGCATATGGTCAGAGATAAGCCACAGGAACTTTGCCTCAGAGACCACACAAATACCAACATCGCCGAGACGGCAAAAATGCATGCAAACGGTTTCGGAAAAAGAAAATATAAAACCATTTGCAGTGATCCACGTCAACAAGCAATTGAGGGCAGTCTGAAGCTGCCGCTCAATAAACCTCATGTTCGACGACTGACGTGAGATGAGGAAATCGTCGACATAGAACATATTTGAAATTGTTGGAAGAAATTGAGTAGTGATAGAATTAATTTTAAGACTAAAAAGTGTGACGCTCAAGACTCAGCTCTGAAAGATCCCACGTTCCTGCAAAAAGGAACGGGAAAGAGTCGAACCCACATGGACTTGGAATCGCCTGTCCAGTAAAAAGTTCGGAATAAAAATGGGTAAATAGCCATGCAACCCATAGGAGTGGAGGTTCTGCAAAATACTATACTTCCACGTAATGTCGTAAGCCTTCTCAAGATCAAAGAACACGGAAACAAGATGTTACCTTACCTGATCAATGTTTCAAGTCAAATCAGATGGTCCAAGGTGGAGCACTGTCAGCAGAATCCACACTGGGTGGGCGAGAGAAGTGTGTTTTATTCAAGGAACCAAACAAGATGAGCATTAACCATCCTCACTAAGACCTTACAAAGACAGCTAGTCAAAGTGATGGGACGATAATTAGAAGGAATCTTGGGATCCTTTCCACGTTTAGAAAAAGGGAGGACAATAGCCTGGCACAAAACATCAGGGAAAACATGCTCCTACCAGATCTGGTTAAAAATAACCAGAAGAATAGCAAGAGAGGCAGGAGAGAGATGGCACAACATCTCATAATGTACATCATCAGGTCCAACTGATGTACTGCCAGACCGATGAAGAGCAAGTTTGAGTTACACCAGTGTAAAGGGGCGATTATAGTCATAGAGACGATCGCTCTGCCCAAGAAGGTGGGGGAAAAAACAGAAGTGCTAGATGCACGAGAAAAGCTGTGGCTGAGAGCACCAGCAATGCTCTGGACATCATCAACTTCCTGGCCATTGGAGAGCAAGATGGAATGGATATGGGAAGCATACCTCCCAGTGACTTTCTGAATCTTGTTGCATATGATTTTGGAACTGGTGGTAGAAGAGATGCTAGTAATGAACTTAATCCAAGACTCCTTTTGGTTTTGATGTCGAACCTGCCGAGTGTGTACATGGGCCTGCTGATAAATTATGCAGTTAGAAAGAGCCTCCCATGCCTCCTGGCAGGCAGGACATCAACCTAGACGAGGATCCCATGGAAATCGTGTCGAGGTCTTAGGAATAAAGTGAGCTGCCACCTGGACAATACAGTCAGCCACTGATACCACACAGTCGTCTATTGATGGCAGACAAACAATGGCAGGATGAAGTTCGGAGAGAGCAGTGAAAAAGGGCCAGTCAGCCTGGTCCAACTTCCACCATGGCACTCGGGTCGGGTGGCATCAACCATGGCCAACCTCCCTCAAAACGATAGGAAAATGATCACTTGTATCACTGTTAACCGACCAAGAAAATAGGAGTAAAGTGAAGGGGAGCAGATCAACAGATCAACTGCAATGAAAAACTGATTAGGTGCATGAAAATAAGTATAAGATCCAGTATTGAAGAAAGAAAGGTCGTGATCCGAGAGCAGATGCTCGATAGAACGACTACTCCCACCAATAACAACAACAACACCCCAGAGGGGGGTTGTGTCCATTAAAGTCTCCCAGGATTAAAAAGGGAGATAGCAACTATTCATCTAGGCCCAATTGATCATAAGTCTCACCATGAGACAGGTAGAGAGAACAAACAGTGATGGTATGACCCAAGGAAACACAGATGGCTACAGGCTTCAAGGGCATATCGAGTAACATAGATAAGGAGGGCACATACTAGTCGACTAGCAATGCCACCCCTCCATGCATTTGACGATTTCACAATCTGTCATTCTGGTACAAAAAAAACTGCTAAAAGGTGACTGTATTGGCAGATTTCAGAAATGTATCCTGTAAAGAGAGACACTCAGGATGACAGGAATCAATAAAGTCCTTAATGTCATCGAGATAACAATAAAAACGTTGACAGTTCTACTGTATCAAACTGGCCATTTTTATTCAGGTGGAGAAGAACTGGGTGGAGAACCCTTTGGTTTACGACCACGCTATTTCTCTTTACTAGAAGGAGATCTATCAACCTTAATGGATCCTGCCCTCGGATGAGTGGGCAGATCTCTGTCATCAGACTTAGAATCAAGTGACTAAGGACGTGATTAAACGATCATTCTGCATCTCTGGGCCAAAGAAGGACCAGAGGGAATACCTGAGGCCGGTGCCATAGGAAGAGGACCCAGGCAGTTACTGGAAGGAATGGTGGAGACAGAGATTGGCGTAGACATAGACCAGTCAACTCTGTTATCCATTGAGGGCAGAAGACCCCTCATATGATGGAAAAGAGACTCTGATGGAGGCGCAGAAAGGTCCTTCTGCACTCCCATGTAGCAGTGGAGCATAGTGCAGTAGCATTTGTCCAAGATGAAGTAGAGAACAATAGCTTCCAAGCTTCGTGGTAAGAAATGTCGTTAACATCTTCAAACACTGTACCTCTTTCTCCTTCACCCACTTAGAGCAAGATCTAAAGTAGGAGGGGTGAGAACCACTACATTTAACACAGTAAGGGTCCAGTTTGCAATCGTAGGCGTCATAGTTCTTGCCATCACAACGGACACACGTCACAGAACCACGACAAGATGTCTTCGAATGACCGAACCGCTTGCACTGGAAACATTGGAGAGGGTTGGGAATATATGGCCGTACCTTACAGTTCAAATAACCTGCCTTGACAGCGGCAGGAGGACACTGCGATGAAAACATCAAAATTAGAACATTGGTAGGCAGCATAAGTCCGTCTTTACGGGTGGAGATACGATGCACCCAGTGCAGAAACTACTTGGCTAGAGAAACCAGCAAAGATCTCCGACTTGGGGAAGTTCTTCAAATCCCTCTCGACAATAACTCCTCCTGAAGAATTCAAAGAAGCATAGGGAATAACCTCAATGGGTATATCCTCAATCGCCTTCGAATTCAGGAGAAGGTCACTGTGCTTAGCTGTGGATGTTTCCACCAAGATGTCTCCAGAATGAAGCTTCTTAACTAACTTTGGAGAGCCAGCAAGTCCCTCTAATCCCTTCTGTATAAAAAAGGGAGACATTTGCCCTAAAGATTTATCAGACAGGAAATGCAGGATCAGGAAGCGAGGTACAGGTAAACGTTGTGGTGGAGACTGCTGTTTGGAGTATTCAAGGCGTGGTCGTTTATCAATGAGCAGAGTTTTTACGATTTTTATTTTGTTTTTATTTGGGGGATCCATAATAAAAAGCGGGAGATTCAGAGCCCACTGACCCCACCCACCATGGAGTCCTACGAGAGGACGCACTACAATGTCACACAAGGATACTGCATCAACGTCAGGGTTTCGTGGGCACTATACCCAAACACCAGCATCAGACACGATGTCCACAACACCCGTTGAGAACGCCCAACACTGGTACTCAGTTGACCCTAGCCCGATGGGACCAGCCGATTGACTCTGGAGGGCCATCCCAAGGCCAACATCTACAGGAATTCAAGTTCAAAGTGGTGTGTTGCAGTGCCCCAGACACCACTCAACCACCAGGATCCTATCCTCCCCTTCACGGGTGGCCACGCACGGCAAACACGTGGGTGGATGTTTAGATCCCAGAGGAAGTAACTGAAAATACAGAACCTTCCCTTGGAGGTCCCCTCACCACGTACAGGAATCCACCCCGAGGGACCAGCATGAAAACGTGAAGGTTGATAAGTCTAGGTATGAAGATAGATCTAACACCAGGAGCCGTTTCAAAAGCTGATATATATATATATATATATATATATATATAATGAGATAAAACTTAAATGTGTTATAATGGATCTCTTAAGCTTCGAGATTTAATCATCATATCGGTTACAGAATTTCCGCTTTTACATTTTAAGATAGAAATAACTAAAATACAAAGCATTAATAATGAATTAATTATAAGTAAGTTAGAAATTATTCATGACATATTATATCTCTATCACATTTTGTTTCCAGAGATGAATATGGAATGCCTATTGTTATACGTTAATTCGAGTAGAGCACTGATCGTATGATGGGCATAAGATCAATTTGTCGTGGAGTAGCTTATTTTGATTTTTCTTCTCCATCTTTATTGTAAAAAAAAAATCACACTATTTGTACACTTACAATCAATTTTACACTTTATACAGATTAGATCTCTCCTTAATTATACATAAGCGTAATGGAAATTATCTAGGTTTTTGGCAATAGAGTTTTAGAGACGTATATTTCTACCAAATACTTCTCAAAATGTGTTTCACGAAGTTGACCAGTAACCATCTTGCAGAATATGTAGTATGGCGTTAAATTACTTTGATTAGCAAAACTACTAATTAATAAGATGGCGCATGCAGTCCACGTTTTACCCATTCTCTTAGGTGTACGTGATGTTGATATGTTAACTATGACTTTGTATAGTAAGATCGGCGGGGGACTGAAAATATCAGTGTAATTGTTCAGTGAAAGAACTTCTAAACATGTGTAATATCTATAAATATCTAGCGGACTACATAAAACCGATCTATAATGCCAGTTTTCACCGCTTCTGAAAAAAATGTTTATATCATGATGCACAACCCTCATACAATGACAGTTGACACCAGTTGACGAACGATAAAGGCTGACCGACATAGTGTCAGTTTTCACTTCTTCAGACATACGTTTACATTATGGTGTACTACACTCAAACAATGATAGTTGACGAAAGATAAAGGCTGACCGACATAGTGTCAGTTTTCACTTCTTCAGACAAGCGTTTACATTATGGTGTACTACACTCAAACAATGATAGTTGACGAAAGATAAAGGTTGACCGACATAGTGTCAGTTTTAACTTCTTCAGACAAACGTTTACATTATGGTGTACTACACTCAAACAATGATAGTTGACGAAAGATAAAGGTTGACCGACATAGTGTCAGTTTTAACTTCTTCAGACATACGTTTACATTATGGTGTACTACACTCAAAAAATGATAGTTGACGAAAGATAAAGGTTGATCGACATAGTGTCAGTTTTCACCGCTTCTGAGAAAAACGTTTACAGCATGGTGTGCTAATCTAAACGATAACAGATTACACCAGCTGACGGTAAAGGCCGATCGGCATAGTGTAAGATTCCTTCCAATTAAAATATTTGTTTTGTTTTAAAATAAAGCCGCATTGAGCTATCTGCTTTGGCCAGCGCGGGGAATCGAACTCCGGATTTTAACGTTAAAAGCTCGCGGACTTACCGCTGTCACATTAAAGTAAATAAGGTATCAAGTAATAAATTCAAGATATAATGCCTTAGGTGTAGTTAAAAGCAGCTAAAATATAATTGAATGTTATAGTGGAAAAAAAAAAGCGTCAATAGCGTTTTGGTAGGTCAACAGTATGCAAACACATAAGACATTTAGTAGTGTTTGCTATAAAACATATTAGATCAAAGAATAGCGCCAATGCCACCTTATAACTTACGGTGAAACACAACTACTACAAATTGTACAAAAGTAAAAAGTCCGTTGGATCTTCCGACGTTACACCTTAATGTTTTATTACTCAATTATAACGAGTGAAACATGAAAGTAAACATCTAATATATATACTTAGATTTCCTACATTAAATTTAGCATATAATGCAATATATTTTTATGATACAACTGGGAAAAAAAATATGTTTTTACTATTTCATTGGGTCAGAGAAAAATAAAATATATCATTACAATTCTGATGCCCCCAGTAGCACAGAGGTATGTCTGTCGACTTACAACGCTAGAAACCAGGTTTCGATATCCGTGGTGGGCAGAGCACAGATAGCTCATTGTGTAGCTTTGTGCTTAACTTCAAACAAATAACACAATTTTGATATTACTTGTGAAAAACAATATATGCCATGATAATGTATATTAAATTTGTCAGAAACTGGATGAAACAGCATATGTCATTTCAAAACAAAAATTATCATTAATATTATATTTTCATACTACATCTGGGAAAACAAAATATGATATTAAAATTTTACTGTTACATTTGGAAGAAAATATCACACACGTACTAGATCTGGGGAAAATAAAAAAGGTTATGATTATTAAGCATCGCCTAACGGAAAACACATTGAGTTTTCTAAAGTAATTGCAGGTCTTGCAGAATACAAAAAGCTATCTTATTCTTTATATCACAACTGGGAACGAAATACGTCATGATATTATAAGTCTTTCAAAATTCCGTTCTGAATTAAATTTAAATGTTTCTAGCTCCTGTTCACAGCAAGCTATCAACATTGATCAGAAGTAGAAAATAATTAAGTAGTTAACGTAGCCAGCTTAGTATACTGGCCGAACTAGAAGCACGTAATGGTAAAAACATTAGAAAGCATTGGTTTACAGGGATAGAATTAATGAAATAAAATTACATCACTCGATGAAAAGCTATCAGAACGATTACGTTCCCTCATGAATTTTGTTTTATTATCATTTAATCCATACAATATGTTCACTTTCATTAGCCATAACTAAAGGAATGCGGATGAACCATGCATCCTGATCGGAAAATCCAACTAAAAAGATGAAATTTCCCAAGTTAAATTCTTCGGAAAAGTAATATTTCGAGCCCTGGTTCATCGGTTGGTGTACCCCTCGCTGCTAGCGATACTTTCAGCCATATATATATGAGATAGACTAATTTTGTGCGTTTAAAGTATAGCCTCAGGAATTAAAAACGCTGTTAGCCAAAAAGCAGCCTCGACGAGCTGAGGAAGTGTTAATGAGAATGTTTGACTTCATTCCGTTACGACTGTCTTCTCAAAGTTGAAATTATATTTTCGATCGAAGGGAGAGAATCTCGCCCGCTGGTGACGATTTGATAATGAGTTGTCTGGATTGGAGAGTCTGAAATGTAATAACACTATTGCAAGCAGATAAGCATGCTTTATATTTTGACACTTACAAGAGCAAACGTTGACTCAGAGTGACAGCTATATCGCTCGTTCTTCGCCGGTAGTGATTACTAATTCCTCTCCGTTTGAATGAAACCGGTAAAGGTGAACTAGTCAGGGTGCTAACGTTTCGAGTTTTTCTCTCTTTCCAGAATGTATCTTTAGTAATTAAATTCAATAAAGTGTTTTTAGACATAGAGGTAAAATCTGCAATGAAGTCTTAGCCGACTGTGTAGACATACTAAAAAAAAAAAAAGCCAGAAAATTATGACATTACTTAAGACAAACCTCTTTGTTTGTTTTGGAATTTCGCGCAAAGCTACACGAGGGCTATCTGCGCTAGCCGTCCCTAATTTAGCAGTGTAAGACTAGAGGGAAGGCAGCTAGTCATCACCACCCACCGCCAACTCTTGGGCTACTCTTTTACCAACGAATAGTGGGATTGACCGTCACATTATAACGCCCCCACGGCTGAAAGGGCGAACATGTTTGGTGGGATGCGGATTCGAACCCGCGACCCTCAGATTGTGAGTCGAGCGCCTTATCCACCTGGCCATGCCGGGCCTAGACAAACCTGCTATACTAACATCTCGAAACCCAGATGTTGCTTTCAACCTATTCGCAAGTTAATAAAATTGAAGGTCATCATCGTAGTAGATGAGCAAGGGAAGGGTTAGTTTCCATGGCAACCAAATAATATGAGCAATCTTAATTACGCAGACAATTATCCATTTACTAGCGTTTTCTAGGAAGTTGGTTAATAACTACATGTCTTCAAGTTTACGTATATTGCAGTTTAGACACTGCAGTAAATCAGGGCAGTGAGGATTGCATGCCCGAGGACTTTCAACGTTGAGAGGAGCAGGGCTTAATATGTAAGTCTGCATCTGCATTAAACATGGTGATTTATAAAGTTTACTGATAATTGATCTCGGTATTCGCTACTGGAAGAGTAAACGACAATACCTTCCATTTGTTCGATAATTAATTACTAGTACACAGACGAACTTACTGCATTAAAAATTCTAATCAAAAGCTACAGATAATTGTTACATGATTATTTTTTTCTGTAAAATCTCAGAGGGAAAAGAGTCTTCTCTTATAACATATTTTTACTCTAATAATGATTTTACAAGAAAAAATATCTTAGTTATTACATACATTTTGTTCAAATATATTAAAGCTTATTTTTATAGGTAGTTTTCGGTGTTACCAAAAGGATGTTTCTGGCGCTATTTTACTATGTATTTTACCGTTTCTGGGCTTGTTAGAGACACGTGTTTTTACAATATTTGAACTAGACAAATACCTAAGTACTTAGAATGAAAGGGTTTATAGTTTTGACTGACAGCTGTTGAACCAAACAAATAAAGGCACAAGTGTCAAAATATATGTTCTGCTTAGAAGAAGAACTACACGTTTTTATATTCTTTCTATGTTACAGAACTCAATACACGTATTAAATTAGCGCAATGAAAAACTAAAACCCATAGGGTAGCAAATAAAAACACCAAAGCTAAGTAGTGAATTGTCCTCCACCCCACCTCCCCTGGCGGCTAGCGGTAAATCTGTGACCTTATAACGCTAACAAAGGTAAATCATCAATAGCCGTGATTGTAATTAAATCTCATGTTGGTCAAAAGTTCGAGATACGAGTTTAAAAAAATGTACTTGAAAACTCGGACCCATTCTATGAGCCATTATGCCGCGGCTAAAAATCGGGTTTAAATACTCGTGGTGAATACAGCACAGAAAAACCCACTGCGTAGTTTTGCGCTTAACAACAAATAAAAGTACTGAATTTTATAGATCTGGTTATAATGTTTAAAATGCAATATATGAAAATTATTTTCTGGAAGATGCGAAATGAATGTCTCTTAAGCTTATCCTGTTTTTAATGATGTTGCTTGTAACCCCTTCTCCCAACCCTCACCGTCTAACTAAATTAATGTATTTTACAGAGACTTCAAAGTATTGTTACGTCTGTTTGTTCGTTTGTTAATTTTCCGTAGAAATTCTTTCCGAGAAACTTCAGCGATACAAGTCCTTTCTTAAATAAAACTAGTTTAT